>NC_042630.1:19412954-19550513 GCF_901001135.1 Rhinatrema bivittatum
TGGGCACGGTGATGGATGTGGTCTGTTCTGCCACCACGCGGTAGGACTGCTTCCTCTTCTTGAGTTCCCGGGCCATCTGGCACCAAGCACAGGTGTAACAGCAGCACAGGACAGCACAGTCACTGCAGATGGAGCCCTGAGGACACAGGGAAGGGGGCATCAGTGGGTAAAGCAGGGCTTCATCAGAGGTCAGCGACCCCCAGGTGAGACAAATGATCTCTACCTGAATCCTGTAGCGCTCTCGCATGGCTGCTCGCATGGCCATGGACCCTGGGGCGCAGGGGACAGGAGATCCCAGGTATCCCAGGCAGAAGGGGTCCAGCAGGGGCAGGCACATGCACTCCCCAAACTGACTCGCTGTCCGGCACATGAAACAGGAGAAGCACCAGAAGGCACAACAGCCTGCAGGGACAGGAGACAGGCAGGGAAAAGAAAAGAGAGCTGTGAGACACCCCGAGCAAGAACCTGTCCCATGAGAATTACTGATGCTGTCAGAGCTGGGTTAGAAATGTTAGTGCTTAACACCTCACTCACCTGTGCACAGCTCTGTAGAGCTAACGTACCTGTGCAAGGTAAATGCTTATCTGTGTAAAACAGATATCAGGATACAGGTAGAAACTCTCCCCTGTACTACTCTACATTTACCTGTGTGAGGTAAAGACATCTCTGTGTAGCTAACTTACCTGTGCAAGATAAACACTCACATCTGTACAGTTGACTCACCTGTGAACAGGTAGAGACACATCTGTACAACTAAAGATTCACCTGTGCAAGATAACTACATACCTGTGTAACAATTTATGACTCCTGAACAGGTGCATCATCTATGCAAGGTAAAGAATCATCTTTACCCAATTATTCACTCACCTTTATGCAGCCTAAAACAAACTGACTTATCTCTGTACAACTAATGACTCCATTCTCTACTGCTAATTCACCTGTGCAAGGTAAGGGCTCACCTGTCTACCGCTAATAGCGCCTATATTCAGCTAAAGGCTCTCCTGTGTAAGCTAACCTCACCTGTGTGAGGGGCAATGTGCAGGGAGCAGAGTCTGCCAGCGCTCCTGTACAGATAGAGCAGACTGCATCTCTGTCACGGTGATATACCAGGAAAGATCGTAGTGTGAAACAGCTATGGGGTGCTCAAACCTGTCCTGGAGGGGCCTCCCACCTCACCCCACCCCAGCCTGTCAAGTTTTCAGAATACCCCTAATGAATATGCATGAGCATTTTTTTTTTGCATATATAGGTGATAGACCATGCAGATAAATCTTGTGCATGTTGATTACAGGATATCCTGAAAACCTGACTGGATGGGGGGGGGGGGGGGGTGTGTCCCCCCTCAGGAATGTTTTAGTGCCCCTGCAATAGATGACACAGGCAGGGATGGATTGATAAATCCATGCAATTTCATTTCGCTGGCACAGATCATGGGTGGCAGTATCATGGGGTGGGTACAGTGTAGCGGAGCTTGGTAAGGCGGGGACGCTTCAGCGTGGCTAGCGGTCCCTGGGTCGTTATGGCCTGGCGTGACGAATGTGTGCGCCCGCCTGCACGCCTGTGCGTGTGGGAGCCTGAGAGACGGGGCTATGCAGACAGAGCATATTAGCAAGGATGCCTTGAGCAACAGTGGAGCTGGGTGGCGGGCATGGGTCATGCACCACAGAGCAGCTGCTTCAGTACAGGAAACTGCTGACTCCCTCTGAGCACCTCCCCGCAGCTGTAAAACTTTACAACAAATCTAAAAGAATCATCATGGGTGGGGGGGTGAGGGCTCTCCTACTTTTTACTCGTCTCCTCCTCCCCCCCCCCCCCCCCCGATAATCTGCTATTCTACTGTACAGCAAAGAGCCAGTTTCTGGTGGTGCTCTGGGAGCGCAGTAACATCTTCAGGACTGTATCTGAGTCTGTGCTGCTGGGTGGGACCCTTTTGGTGGCTCCGCGCTGCGTCTCCGGTACTCACAAATGCCCCAGTCATCGCTGCAGTCGTAAAGACCGGTGCTCCAGTCCGTGCCCCGTACCACAGTCACCGTGCGAGGAGTGACCGTCTGAGGCTGGGCTGTTAGTGCCGCCATCGTCTGCTACCAGCCCTGGAGAGGAGAGAGAGTCGGTGACCGAACCGGGGATTAGAACTGAGACGCAGGGTCGCACACTCACGGTCAGTGATAGTTGGGGATTAGGACACAGATACAAGGGGATAAAGTGACTCCCCAGAGGTCATGCAATACCGTTAGTGTTAGAGCCGGGGATTAGAGCTGAGGTATAGAGAGAGAAAGTGACTCCATCGAGGTCACGCACAGAACTTCAGTGGCAGAGGAGAATCTAAAGCTTGTTTGCAGCTCTCCCCCCACTAGGCCCTTCACAAGCAAGGTTTATAAAGGAATGGTGAGGAAATCCTTCGTCTCCTCTGCTCTCAGCTCTCCGGCTGGCTGTCCTGAATAGAGAGGGCACTGCAGTGCGTTACTGAAGCCTCAGGTCTGTACAGGTGCTGGTAATATCACAGGCTCAATCTGTGCGGTGGATGAGGTTGCTAGTGGCCAGGATGGATCGTGTCCTTATTAAAGAGGCATCTTTAACAGATGGGGGGAGGGGCTGAGAAATAAGAGAGACACGCGGTCCCCCTGCCATGCAATATCCCCTGAATGAAATCTTTAGCATAACTGGAGAGCTGGGCACGGTGCCATCCTGATAGACTCTCCCCCCCCCCCCCCCACCCACCACCCATCCCCCACCAAGCATCACTAGCACTGAATAAGCTGGCATTGAGTGCCCCTGGCATCGCTTGCCAAATCCCGGCCTCACCTTAGCTCTGACAGTGGTCGTCTGGTGTGTCCTCCGGGTCCCCCGGCGCTGAAAGGTTGTGGGGAGGAAGTGATGGTGGGGTCTCTTTCTCCCCAGGGGGAGGGCTCGCCCAGTGACTTCATGCACACGAAACCCACACCTACCATTTCCTGATGGTGCTCGGTGAGCCTTGACCACAGTGGTGGGGGCCAAGCGTGGCTCCAGAAAACCCTACCTCTCTCTCTCTCGGAGTTCTTCCTGTGCGCCCTCTCCCTCCCCATCCCCCTCCCCAACGCGTTGCTGGCAGGGTAGGGAGAGGCATCAATGGGCCACATCATCTCTTTTTGCTTTCACCTTCCAAAGGGCCACCATTCCCAGAGTCTTATCCTGGGGTGGGGGAGAACTGGACGTCTCTGTCATCTCTCCCTCTCTTTAAGGGGGGGGGTCACCCCCTCCAGAACGGAGCGAAAGTGGGTCCAGGAAACCGAGCACTGGGCTATGACTCAGGAGAGTTTAGAGCGCCTTTCCAAATAGTGCGCGAGGCGGCTTCCAGCGCTACTAGAATTCAGGCACAATAAGTCCCTGCCCTGATGAGCTTACGGCCTAAGCGGGTAGCTGGTGCAACAGGAGACAGAGCCACCGGCCCAAGGTCGCGTCAGTGGAAAGGGCGGGATTTGCACCCCAGTTCCTCTGGTTCTCTGCCCATCGATCTAAACGCCAGGCCACGCCTTCTCAAGGGGTGTACGTTCGAAACCCCTTCTCCTAAATATTAATGGGGTCCTCGTTGTGTCTTATTTCCCTCCTTCACCTTTAGCCTCGGTTCGCTACAGAGAGAGGCTTAGCAGATGGTTCTGTGTCCGCCCCACCCTTGTAACTGGTGAACGGCTGGACCTACCTTAGCCAAACGCGGCACGGAGCCAGGACTTTGGGGGGGGAACGACATAGACCGGATCAGTTTTCAAACTTAGGGAGTGTTTTCGGGGGGCAGAGAGCAAAGTTGGGCATTTTGCCATGAGGCATGCATTGGGCTTCAAACCAAGGCTAGACAGAACCTTCCTCTTTCTATTGGTTTTTCACCAAAACAAAATTGCCGTAACTCTGGCAACCAAGAGCCAACTCAGTGGCAAGTGCTGCACGCTGCCATGCAAAGGGGACCTGGGCCCTGCTCTTGCTTCATCTCTGCTGCTCCCTTGGCTGGCTAGGGCTGGGGATGCTGCGGAGGTAGCGCTCACAGGTGGAAAAGGGAGTCCCAGTATTAAGAGTTAAGTTATTAAATTATTATTATATTGTTTTGTTTTCACCCCCTGTTTATCTGTAAAACCAGCATGATGTGATTGTATCATGAATGCCGGTATATAAAAACCCTAAATAAATAAATAAATAAATAAATAAATAAATATATATAAAAAAAAATAAAAATAAAAATAAAAATAAATAAATAAATAAGATTGCTTGGAAGCAAACGTTTGCCTTTCCCTGCATGGAGGGGGTGGTGCGGTCAAGGCTGGAGAGCAGAGCTTCCCAAATCTGTCCTAGGGATCCCCCGCAGTCACTTGGGATTTTAGGATATCCCGAATGAATAGGTGTAGCACCGATTCGGATTTCCCTGCACTTAGAGGTTACTAAAAAAAAAACCCTAAATTATCCTCCAGGAGATCCGGCCTGCTGCCCTGCATCTCTGAGGCTTGAGAAGGGACCCGGAGAGGGGAGATCTACCAGGGGCAGCGGCTGCCACCCCCCAGCCAGAGCCCGAAAGCCCCCAGGGACCTGCGCTGGGGCTGCGCGCGTGATCCAGCCGTCGCAATGCTGCCTGCTGAGGGTCACTCCCGGGTGCACCGAGTCGAGCAGTGCTCAGACACTCATCAGAGCTGCCTGCCTGACATTTACATTTTCCTGTTCCGTACACGTCGTGGCATTGGTAATCGGCCCTGCGTAGATAAATTGCATTTCCCCATAAGCATGTGCGTGTGCAAAGATTCACAAACCCTTTCATGCTGCTGCAGCTACTTCAGCAAAACGTTTTATTAAACTGTAACGGAGTCAGGGTCACTCTTGCTGAATAGCAGAACCCGACTTTGGGGTGGCTGTGTGTGTGTGAGTGTGAGAGTGTGTGTGTGTGTGTGTGTGTGTGTGAGAGTGTGTGTGTGTGTGTGTGTGTGTGAGAGTGTGTGTGAGTGTGAGAGTGTGTGTGTGTGTGTGTGTGAGAGTGTGTCTGTGTGAGTGTGAGAGTGTGTGTGTGTGTGTGTGAGAGTGTGTGTGTGTGTGTGTGAGAGTGTGTCTGTGTGAGTGTGTGTGTGTGTGTGTGTGAGTGTGAGAGTGTGTGTGTGTGTGAGTGTGTGTGTGTGTGTGTGAGTGTGTGTGTGTGTGTGGGGTCGATTCCTGAGTGCAACATTTGCAGCCAGGTAAAATCTGAAAGGACCCTGAAGACATTTCTTGTTGATGCAAATCTTGTTTGTTTCCACTGCTGCCTCTCCTGTACCCAGAGCTGGCTGGGAAGGGCGAGACGCTTGCATATGCATGAGATACATTTGCATAAATTGGGTCTCCAGTGCATACAAATCTATCTCAAGCCTGTTCGCTGTGTGCTGCTGAAAACGGGACTGCACTGGACGGGTTTGCAGAGCCGGGCGTTAGGGCACCGCCCCAGCTCAGGCCTGATCTGCTCCCGGAGTCTGCCTGTCTCAGAGGGGAGGGAAGACAGCCCCGAGGGGCTGTGAATTCTCTTATAAGGGGGCCCTCTGTCCTTACTGAAGGAGAAATACCTTCTTTCATAGGACAGAGGTACAGTCCTGTGGCCCTCCTTGGGTGTGCAGGGAGTGGGTTTCTGCCAGTAGAGGGACTGCAGGGACCTCGGGAGGGAGGCTGAGGACGGGCGGGGAGCTCGGACTTTTCCCCTGAGAGGAGCAAAGACGTCCCAACCACAACCAGAAGGAGGAGAGCCCGCGGGGTCTGCTGTCTCAGGATTTCAGAGGCTGGCTTTGGAGCGAGCTCTGCGGCTCAGGATCCATCAGTGGAGTTTCATGGTATGGGCTCTCCCTGCTAAGACTCATTTGGGAGGAACCTGCATTCCCCAGATGTTCTGGGGGAAGACAGAAGACAGCGTCCTATCAGAAGTGGCTAACTAGAAGGGGGGGACCGTGTTGGAAGCAAGGAAGGACTTCCTTACTCAAGGGCTACCTTCTGCCATTTCTAAAGACATTTTGAGGAGCAGAGGAACCATTTAGTCTGATCCGAGTCCTACCTGCAAGTAAAGCTCAGCCAGAGTACAAAGGGAGTTACTCCCCTGCTGGAGGGCTCCTCCCCGGGCCCGGGATCCAGGGCCTCAGTGGGTAAGAAACGGTGCTTGTGATCTGCGAGGGAGCCGGGGGCCTCCGGGAAGGCTTCAGCCAATAAAAGGCAGCAAGAAGAGGGCGACGGTCAGAAACCAAGAGGCAGGCCACGGGCTGAAATCAGATTCTTTTATTAACTTAGTTTTAATGTACATGCGGCTTATAGCTCATCGGTGCGGGCCTGGCTGCAGATCAAGGAACCATCAAGCTCTTTACTTGTAGGTAGCAGCGCCAGCAGGCAAATCTACGCCTGGTTTTATCCCCTGCGCACCCCCCCCCCCCCCCAGGCATGCTGGGATGTGCGAGTCTGATGGCTCCTAAGAGAATAAAAGGAACTACAAGTCCCAGCATGCAGTGGAAACGCGAGGGGGATCAGCCCAGTCCTGGCTCAGGTGCCCCCTCCTGCTCCCCAGCTAGCTGACCCCGGCCAGTGAGGACAGTTTGCCCCATCCCACCCTGACCAGCTCTCCCTTCGGTGGACAACGAGGCTTGCGCAGTGGACACGCATCCACCCCTGGTGTAGAAACTCAGGTCAGCAGCTCTGGGTGACAGGCTCACGGCATCATCTCTAGGCCTGCCAGCCAAGGAGCAGGTAACTGCAGGCACAGAGCCGAGGATTGGAACCCGAGGCCCCTGGGAGAGAAAGGGAGTAAAGGCCAGAGTGCAGGAGGTCCCAGCGAGGAGGGAAGGGCCTCCTGCCCCTTCTGAGCTTGGAAGAGAGGTTCGAGGCCCTGGGAGTGGAGAGAGCTTGGCTGAAGTCTCCCTGGCAGAGCGCCCTCAGGTCACTGGGACTGCAGCAGGCTCCTGGCGTCGGGGTACGGCTAGGGGCGCAACTGAGCGTGAGGGATGTTGATGCTCTGAGCATTGACGATGATTAAGGGCTGCTTCCTGCTCTTCATCTCACGGCTCATCTGGCACCAGGCGCAGGAGTAGCACCAGTAGACAATGCAGCAGTCATTGCAGATGGAGCCCTGCAGAGGAGGAGGAGGAGAAGAGGAAAGGCATGAAGGCTGCTTCCCGCATCCTGCTGGAGACACCTGGGATGGAGAAGGCCTTGGCCTGGGCCATGAATATCGGGGGAGGGGAGAGGAGGGAGGAGGGAGCTCTGGGAGTATGAGGGAGGGAGACAGACCCCTGCCCCCCTCCTAGTGTGGGACAGAAGTGGGAATGCTGGGGCATGGAAAGAGGGTGAGAGTCTCCCAGTGTTAAAAGAGGGGGGTGGGATGGAAGAAGGCAAAGCTTTGAGGATGACCAGGAGGAAGATCCCTCCCAGTGGGGTAAGGGGGAGGGTGCGAGGGACCGGGACAGTGTGGGACAGCAGAAGGAATTCACCCTTACCTTTATGCCGTATCTTTCCCGCATGCCCGAGCGCATGGCCATGGTAATGGCGGAGCATCCGTATCCTGTGGCCAGCATGTCCAGGAGGGGGAGGCAGAGGCACTCCCCATACTCATCCGCCGTCTTGCACATGAAGCAGGGGAAGCACCAGAAAGCAAAGCAACCTGTGAAGGGAGAGGCGGGGAGGGGGGATCGGTCAGCAGAGCGCCTCCAGTGGCCCGAGCAACACCCCCTCCGTGGCCCCCACCTAAGGCTGAAACCCGTTGTCCTATTTATTTATTTATTTATAGCCCACCAGCAGACCAGGTCTTCTAACTCACGCTCCAGGATCAGATTAATCAGGCAGCACCCGGCACCTAAAGAAGATGCCACCAATTCTGACAAACTATGGAACCTCCCAAACGGGCGTGCAGCCACCTCTGGGGTGCCTGGCCAGGTTGCAGTACCCTGGCCACTGGATTACGTGACACTTTCCAAGCAGGAGGCAGAGAAAGGATAATATTGTTATTAATATCCAGTTACAGAAGGGTAAAGGCTCAGGAAGAGGGAGGCAAACTGACTCCCCCGAGCAGTGGCACGAGTTCCGATCAAGGGACCCCCCCAAGCAGCAGTTTTGGAAAGGGCCTCGGGGGTCGCTGCGAGGGGGACCCCGCTTCTCCTTAGGAAGAATGAATGCCACTGCCCCCGAGATCACACAGGGTCAGGGATCAGCAACTGAGCTCCGGGAGATGACGGAACCTACCCAGAGGTCAAAGGCCCAAAGCGACTGAAGCACTGTGATGTCACAAAAGGACTATTACAGCACAGGGATGACATCACAATCCCACCGCAGGAGCAGCCAGTCTGACATGGACTGTCGCCCACCCCTGATCAGCGAGAGGTCGCTTTCCTTGCAGTGACTGCATCTCCGGAGGCTTCTGCTATATTCAGTTATCCAAAACATAGGCTCCAGAATGGCTCCGGGTCACTGGGGGAAGCAGGCTGAGCCAGAGCTGGTTTTATGGCCCCACTGCATCGCCTGCATACCATGGGGGCAGAGCGAAGATGGCCTCAGCCTCTCTGGGCTGCCCTGGCTTGTGGGGTGAGGGCAGCTCCCTACCTGGTTAGAGCATGGGGGAGGGGGGGGGTGCGGCTAATGAGGTACGTACAGACTCCGCAGTCATCACAGCAGTCACATATGCCTGAGCTCCATTCTGCTCCTCGCGTGACGGTGACCGTCTGGGTGGTAATTGGCATTGGCTGGACGCTGACGGTGGTCATGGCGGCCTGCGTTGGGTAGAAGAGATGGGTCAGTGGTTGCTCTTTCCAGCTATTTCACCTTCTGAGGCCAGTGGTGTTCACTTCCTGTCCTCAAGGGTGCAAGCGAGCTAGATTGTCAGGCTAACCTATAATGAATGTGCATGAGACGCTGCCTCAACTGTTGGCAAATCCATCTCATGCATATTCATTAGGGGTATCCTGACAACCCCCCCCTCCCCGCCTACTGCACGCCAGTCCTGCTTTCACACTCTTCCCCCACTGCATCTTGGGAGTTGTAGTTCCTGCGATCGTGAGGGAGACTGGAAAGTGGTATAAACCAGGACTGGCTCAGCCCATACCACAAAGCTTGGGAGCCATCCCACAGCCCTCCTGCTCACCTCCATGATCTCTCCCCTCCCACCCATCTTTATTATCATCCCATCCCTCGCCTTTCCCTTCATCTCCCCCTCCTCCCCTCCTGCAACCTCTCCACACCACTACCTTGCTGTCACAGTTTGGATGGATGTATAATTTATAAAGCAGCTGTTGGGTCACTAAGGAGGGAAAGAAAACGAGAAACAAAAAATATTCCATCTATAACGCATATAACATGGTGGGAGCATTCGGTCCGCCTGGCTGTCTTCCTCTCTGCTTCTTCACCACTCAAGGGTAGATAAGCAAATAAATTCCCATATTTCAATCAACACAACTTCCCCCTGTTCCTGTTTGTCCCAGGAAGAGTTAAACCAGCCCTCCATCCACTCCTCCAGGAGCTATTCCAGACCTCCCTTTCTGGTTCTTACAAGACCCAGACCTATTGCAACACCCGGGCCCTCCGCTGTGTCACAGCCCCAAGCTGCAGGATGCAGCAATCCAAACCAAAATGTTCAAAGTAGTGAGGACACGAGCGGACTGTGAGGCGCCTCAGAAGGAGCTTGCAAGACTGGGCATCGGAATCAGGGGCTCTCAGTCCAGTCCTCGGGACGCACCTAGCCAGTTGGGTTTTCAGGATGCCCCCTATAAATAGGCATGGGATAGATTTGCATACAAATCTCATACATATTCATCATTGCTGGCTAGGTGCGTCCCGAGGACTGGACTGAGAACCCCTGATCTAAATGGCAGACGAAATGTCATGTGGACAGGTGAAAAGTAATGCACATAGGGAAAACCAGTCTCAGCCACAGGTAAGATAGTGGTGGCCTGTCTTTTGGGAGTCACAACCCAGGAAATGCATCTTGGGGTCCTTGTGGATTTTGAATTCCTTTGCTCAGCGTGCAGCCGCAGTCAAAAAAGGAGACAGAATGATCCGAAGAGGAACGGAGAGTAAAACGGAAAATATCACATTGCCTCTGTACCGAGGCACGGTGTGACCACACCTTGAGTACCGGGGGCAGTTCTGGTCGCCCCATCCCGAGCAGGACCTAGCAGAACTAGGAAAGGTGCAGAGGAGGGCGGCAGACATGATAAAGGGGATGGAAAGGCTCCCCCTGTGATGAGAGGCTGCGCAGGCGAGGAGGGGTCCTCAGCTTGGGAAAGAGACAGGGGAGAGGGGACAGGATGGGAGTCTATAAATCAGGAGAGGGGTGGAAGGATGGTTATTTACCCTTTCAGATAATACTAAAACAAGGGGACGCGCCATGAAGCTAACCACTACAATCAAGCTGTGGAATTTATTGCCAGGTAAATGTGGTCAAGGCAGCCAGCATATCAGGATTAAAGGAGGGCTCGGATCAGTTCTTGGGAAAAAGTCCATAAACAAGCATTAGACAGATAGAAAGCCACCACTTAACCCTGGGATTAGGTGACAAGAAATAGTCAAACCTGGTAACTTTTGATTCCCACTCACCCTGAGATTGTCCTGCAATACCAGTGGGAAGGGGTTTACACACAGACTCTCTCTTATACACACACACACACTCACGCACATCCCTGCTCATTCTCCCACGCGCTCTTTCCCTGAGATGCTTACTCGTTACTCTCCCTTTTCCACACCACACACCCCAGCTCACTCACACATACACACACTCATGCACATCCCTGCTCATTCTCCCACGCGCTCTTTCCCAGAGATGCTTACTCGTTACTCTCCCTTTTCCACACACACACACACACCAGCTCACTCACACACATCCCTGCTCATTCTCCCACGCGCTCTTTCCCTGAGATGCTTACTCGTTACTCTCCCTTTTCCACACACACACACCCCAGCTCACTCACACACACACTCACGCACATCCCTGCTCATTCTCCCACACGCTCTTTCCCAGAGATGCTTACTCGTTACTCTCCCTTTTCCACACACACACACCCCAGCTCACTCACACATACACACACTCACGCACATCCCTGCTCATTCTCCCATGCGCTCTTTTCCTGAGATGCTTACTCGTTACTCTCCCTTTTCCACACACACACACACACACCAGCTCACTCACACACATCCCTGCTCATTCTCCCACGCGCTCTTTCCCAGAGATGCTTACTCGTTACTCTCCCTTTTCCACACCACACACCCCAGCTCACTCACACATACACACACTCATGCACATCCCTGCTCATTCTCCCACGCGCTCTTTCCCAGAGATGCTTACTTGTTACTCTCCCTTTTCCACACACACCAGCTCACTCACACATACACACACTCATTACTCTCCCTCTCACAGCAGGGTTCATTCACACTGTCCCACTCACTCACATGCTCATTCATTCTCTCTCCACCCCCAACCCACTAGGAGCAGGAGCCTCCTCTTCCTTTCAGACCGCGGGTCAGCAGTAGCCTCCTACTCCTTCTCTGAGGCTGCCGCTACAGTAGCTTCCTCCTGCTTCTTAGGGCCTGAAGGGTGATGCCGTGGCTTCCACTTTCAGGCCTGTGCAACAGACAGAAGACCTCCTCCTTCTTCTTCTTGTCGAGTGGCCAGACACTCCTCCTCTTTCCGGCCGTCTGGCCCAGGTGACCTCTTCTGGGCCACTTCTTCAGCTCACCTGGTGTTTTCTCCTGTTAGCCCAGAGACCCCCACACATTTCTTTTAGAATTCCGGACCCCCCCGGGCTAAATCCGGAGGGTTCCCAGGAATGGAAATGGATGTACGTTTTGGGATCTGCTGAATACTCCCCTAGGGATCTGAACTGGCCACTGTCAGAGACAGGATGTTGGGCTTGACGGACCTTGGGTAGGACCCAGCATGGCACTTCTTATGTTCTTCTGCTGCCCGAAACATCCATCCGTTCCCCGTACTAACCATGGCTGCTTCATACAGGTTAGCCCAGCCTTCTTTGTCCCTCTAGAGGGGAGGGATTCTGCTAGCGTGAAGTTTCTGTGTAAAGATCTGTAGCAGTCCTGCTTGCTCTGTTTTCCCAGCCTGAGATGTGTTTTGAGGCACGGTGCAATATTTGTCGTGCTGCCTATTCCTGGGTAGGGTTGTTGCTGTGTGTGTCCTGGCAGTTGGTGTTGTTATGGCATGGGAGATTTGCTATATAGGTGATGACTGCGTCTTTTTGGAGGATTTTGCGTTATGTCATGGAGTGCCTAGCAGCAAAGGGAGTTCGCGTTGCGTTACTGAGGCGACACGGGAATTTGAATGGTGAATAGTTCTGCTCTGCACCTGTTGTTGGAGGAGTTTTTGTGGATGTAGAGTGTCTGCAGTTTCTATCAGGGCTCTATCCCAGTCTCTGTAGGTTTGGGTTAATGATGGAACCCAGACTTCACTCCCATAGAGGATAATTGGTTAAATAGTACTATGGAATCATGTTAATGTTATTTTTACTGGAGGGTTGACGTTGACCAAGGAAATTCTGTATTGCACTTTCTCTCCCCCTGCCTCTCTTACTGTCTCACTCTTTCTCTCTCATTTTTCGTTCCTTACCTCTTTTGGTATTCGCTTTCTCTCTCTCTCAGCCTGCTTCTTCTCCCTGGTTTCTGCGATAGTGTGACAAGCACTTTCTGCCTTGAGGGTGTTCTTCAAGAATCTGAGGAAATTCTGGTCTCTCCTGAGCCTCTCTGCCAGCCAGAGACTGTGCCTGTGGATCAGATCACACCTGAAATGTGATAATCCAGGAAGTAAGCAGATTCTTATATGTACGGGGTACAAAGAGACTCAACAAACCAGTTTTTTCCTGAAGAAAGAAAGAAGGTTCTTGCCATCCTGTAATTTCGAGAGCCTTTATTGATCCAAATAAGTCAATGTCAATGTTTTGGCTAGAGACATCAGTGCAACAAGGGATTCCACCCTACAGGCAAGGACCCAAATACAGAGCTCTTTGATTTCCTTGTGAGGAGCAGGCTCTCTTCAGTCTTCACCCCCGCTGGTGAAGCTGGGCGTCTGTGTTTCATTTCCCTGTGGGGAGCAGGCTCTCTTCAGTCTTCACCCCCGCTGGTGAAGCTGGGCGTCTGCATTGGAGGTGGTGGGCTGGGGTCCATCACTGGCTCAATGAGCATGGAGACCAGTTCTCTAGCTCCCTGGGATGGGTGAGAAGGGGGTTACTTCCAGGGCAGTGGTTCCCAATCTTTTCCAGTCCAAGGCACATTTGCATTGACAAAAATGTTCTTTGCCACCCCAACCTCCATAGAGCATGCATTGTGGACAATGAAAGGACTCATTTAGCCAAAACAAGAGCTAGGAAATATCTGAAAAGCTCCTCCAGTCTCTTCCAAATTTTAAACAAAAGGGAGAGGGGGAGAAGAGACACACATGAACCCAGCACAATGATGTGGTTAGCCATCTCGGTTAGTTACCTTGACTGCCACAAGTGGCTGCCAGATCTCCTTCTCTGTGCTGCTCCCAGGGCTCAGAATGAGTCACATCCAGTGCTCAGTGCCTGGGGATAGGACAGAGGCTGGAAGGACTCAAAGGAGGAGGCTCAAGAATGGGAAGATGAGGCGGTGCTGTGTGCAATGTGTGTGCTGCCCAATGTGGGGCCCAGCTATCCGTGCCCTGCATGCTGTCCATGAATTAGCACACTCGGGGGCTCATGCTATAGCTATGAAGAGGTGGCACTTATGATTACATAGGTTCTCAGAAAGGAACTCCTAAACATTTAAGAGCCACCACTGGTGTTTCTTGTTGGCGTGAGGTGCTGAGAGCAGAGCCCAGGTGCTGGTCTGGATCTGAGCATCAGGCGGTGGTGACTTTTCCAAGGCACACCTGATCAGGTGTATGGGTTGATGTGAGCCCTCGGTGCTACAGTGTAGTTGACGCAGCCTCATAGGTGAAGCTACAAGGCCTACGCCAGCAGCTGGCAAATGCGCCCTGTAGCAGGACAGACTGGAGCTTGACCTATACCAGCCGCCTCCCCTGCAAGGTTGAGTCCTTGGGTTCTGGTGGCCAGCAGGTCTTAGGCGGGTCTCTAGGGCGGAGACAAGAGCAAGAGTCCAATAGCACACCGGGGTCAGGACAGGCAGCTGGAGTCAGAGGCAGGCCAAGATCAGGGCAGGCTGTAAACAGATGTGGTCAGGTCCAGGAGGCAGGCAAAACGTGGCCAGGTCCAGGCAGAAGGTCAAGATCCGGAGAGTCAAGCCCAGGCAGGGCAAAGAAATGCTAAAGACTCTGGACAAGATGAAAAAGATGAAGCTGGACAAGGCAGGCTGGACGAAGGAAGCAGGAGAAGGCAAGGAGAGCAAAATATGGCAAGGACAAGGCAGGAAGAGGCAAGGCAAGGCTGGAGAACGCAAGGCAAGGCAGGAGAACCCAGGAATGCTGGCAACATTCGCCTACCTTTTATAGCCAACCTAATGGAAAAGCTTGTCACATCCGACTCACAGACTACCTGGACTCCCACAATATTCTCTACCCCTCTCAATTCGGATTCAGGAAGCGCCTAAACACAGAATCCCTCCTTCTTTCTCTAACGGACAACATCCTGATGGGCCTTGACAAGGGACAATCTTACCTGCTAGCCCTTCTCGACATCTCTGCCGCGTTCGACACGGTAAACCACAATATCCTCATTAACCGCTTAATGGAAATAGGCATATCCGGCTCTGCACTGCTCTGGTTCACATCCTTTCTGAACAACAGACACTACAAAGTCAAAATAAATGACAAAGAATCTCACTCCATTCCATCAAACCAAGGTGTACCTCAGGGTTCGTCTCTTTCCCCTACCCTGTTCAATATATATCTACTCCCTTTATGCCAGCTACTCAATAGTCTCAATCTCACCCACTTTATATACGCGGACGATGTACAAATCATAATCCCTATTTCAGACCCCATCTCTACTCTAAATTTCTGGAACAACTGCTTACACGCCATCAACCTTCTGCTCTCGAGTCTCAATTTGGTCCTAAATACTTCCAAAACGGAACTACTGGTTATCTCCCCTTGTGACAACAACCCCCTCGCAAATAATGCTAGCATCCCATTAGCAAACCAGGTCAGAGATCTTGGGGCCACCCTTGACTCTAGAATGAATTTCAAAAAATTCATTAACGCCACAACCAAAGAATGCTTCTTCAAGCTACAGGTCCTGAAGCAACTTAGACCACTCTTACACTTCAAGGATTTCCGTTCGGTTGCTTCAAGCCATACTGTTTCAAAGATCGACTCTTGTAATGCTCTATTACTTGGTCTGCCTGCTTCGTCCACCAAACCTCTTCAGATGCTGCAAACGCAGCGGCTAGGATCCTTACAAACACTCGTCGCAAGGACCATATCACACCAATACTAAAATTCTACACTGGCTGCCCATCCAATATAGAATACTTTTCAAGGCTCTCACCATCATCCACAAATCAGTCTACCAGCAATCCACTCTCCAACTCACCTTCCCACTCGAATTACATACTTCCGCAAGACCGATCAGAACTGCCTACTAAGGTTCGCTCAAGGCCCCCCCCAACAAATCATCGGTCCACAACACTATTCACAAGCGAGCTCTTTCAACAGCAGGTCCACTACATTGGAATTCACTTCCACAAGACTTACGCCAAGAACAATGCCATTCAACTTTCAGAAAGAAATTGAAAACCTGGCTTTTCGCAGAAGCCTACCGCTGAAGGATCTCCTCAACCATCACTGACTCTCACTCCCCACCCCTCCCCAATCCCTTCCCCCCACCCAACCTCACCCTTTCCTTCTCCCTCTTGACATACCAGGCTAATAACTGCCTAGGACCAACCTATGTTTTTGTATCTTACAGTTTTTGTTGATTTATATATTTATCTCTCTCTAATTGTTGCTCAGTTTTAAACTCTGCACTGTCTTCCATTGCCCAGGTTTTATGCTCCCTGTTTAATGTAACTTTACTTTCTACCTTGATGTTAATTGGTTTTCCCCTCAGTTACATTGTAAACCGGTACGATAAGACCTAGTCTTGAGCATCGGTATAGGAAAAGAAATTAAATAAATAAATAAATAAATAAATAACAAAGGTGAGCCATCCAAGGAGCCCTAATATAGGAAGGGCTGGCTAACGTCATCAGAGGGTACCATGGGAACTTTCCTGCCGTGGAGCCTTTAAGACTAGGTACTGAGTGTGCTCACATGCCTAAGGAGAGGCTGGGTCATGGTGGCATGGGAGGCTGGATCTGGCGCCGTTCCTGCCACACTGAGACCGGGCGGCGTCTGGGGGTGAGTGCCATGGCCTGCAGAGGATCAGGGGTGGGAGATTTTGTCCCCAGAAATCAGACAGCAGCAAATGGTTTCCCAGCTTTTGGGGAGCCTTCAGAATTTGGCACCCAAAGCTTGTGTCTTATGTTGCCTGTGCTTAAATCCAGCTCCGGAGTAGACCTGAGGCACGGGGAGAGAAAATGACTCACTCCAAGCTCACCCACGAGCAAGCAGACAGAGGTAGAGCCCGGGGGGGGGGGGGGGGGGGGGGGGTCTGCTAGGACCATGTGTGGTCCGTTTCAAGAGCTGCCAGTAGGCAAGTCGGATGCTGACAGAATGCGTCGGTATCATGCTCAGTGTGACGTGCAGCGGACACATAAACCCTGGTCGCCGAGGGCAACTTATGTATTGGTGTGGATACTGAATCCTGTTTAACTCAAGAGTTCAGTGAGGGTTGTTAGTTATAGGGTTGCCCATGCAGAAGAACAAAGGCAGGGGACCTGCCTCCTTTGCATCCAGGCAACAGGATCAGGGCCTACTTCCTACCCACGAGTGAAACCTTCTGAATGTTTGAGCTCGGCTCGGCTCCTGCCTCTTTACACACAATGCGACGCACAAGTTTCTGCGCCCATTTTCTGAGCGTGGCACCAGGTTTGAAAACGTGTGCGAGGGAAAAGGGGCGTGTGGGTGGGATGGAGCCAAAAAGTTTGTTACACAAAGTTGTATTTCAGGAGAAAAAAAAAAAAAAGGTTCTTGCTGCATCCCCTCAAAACAACTGGGTCGGTCGGTCCACGGAGGGAAGGGGTGGCTTTTTTCTTCTTGTTTAAAAGCTGGTCCTGAAGGCTCACCGCGCCCTCCTCGTCAAAAGGGCCGAGGAAGCCTCTTGGCTTACTTGTTTGAGTCACCGTTGGTCATTTCGTGAATGCAGCAGGGGAAGCCGTTTGTGACCGCAGTTAGCAATCCTGTGTTTTTCTTGGCATGAAATAAGACCCTCTCTAGCATCCATCAAAGTAATAAAATAAAGGCTCCCCGTATGAACAGGAAGCAAAGGGTGACAATCTTCCTCTTCCATTATTTCAGTTGCTTCAAAAGAGATTCACACCCCCTTCTGGAAGGTAGACCTCAGAGCCCCTGCCTGTGTTTGATTTCTACTGTTTGGACTGAATCTCGTGACCCTCGTGCGTACACACAAGAAACTCCCCAGTCTTCCGTTTACTCTTTCAGCTCTCCATGTGCCCCACCTTGCTGGAATTTGTCCAGAGTTTTCTAGGATTAGAAAGCAAGAATGGAGATATAGAGAGGTGAAGCCTAGCACAAGCCAAAAGCCTTTTGTCAGTAACTCAAGCAGCAGTAGGCAACCAGATGGCTCTAGACCTTGCTTTTATCCCTCCCTCCCTTGCATCTTGGGGCTTTCATCTCAGATATCTTTTTTATAGATATAGTAATGAAGTCTGCCCGGAGGGGTGAAGATGCAATTGCAGTAGAAGCCAAATGACCCTGCAGCTTTCTTGTGTGTTCCCTGCCTGTGTGATATCCACATTTCAGAAGAGCTGACATGTGCAGGCTGCCACCATGTAGCAGGGCTGAGCCTGAAGTGGGGCAGAGCCAGGTGAATAGTTCACATCATCATTAAACAAAATGGCCGACTCTGCGCCAAGCAGATAAACACCCAATAGAAGGTCTTAAAAATGGACACCAAGAAAACAAGAACTGCCATACTGGGTCAGACCAAAGGTCCATCAAGCCCAGCATCCTGTTTCCAACAGTGGCCAATCCAGGTCACCAGTAGCTGGCAGGATCCCAAGGGGTAGACAGATTCCATGCTGCTTATGCCCAGGTATAATCAGTGGCTTTCCCCCGCTCTACTTGTTCAAAAACAGTTTATGGACTTTTCCTCTAGGACCTTATTCAAACCCAGCTACACTAACTGCCTTTACCATATCCTCCGGCACAGAATTCCAGAGCTCTATTGTACCTTGAGTGACAAGGAAGTTTCCCTGATTTGTTTTAAATGTGTTACTTAGTAACCATGCAGTGTACCTCTTTAGCCTTTCCTCTTAAGTAAACCATTCCTTTCCCTTTATCATTTTGGTATCTTAGTTGCCCTATGAGAACCCCAGCAAAAACCATTGCCCCTGTTCCTCCTCTCCCCAGCGGCCCTGCATCATCTCTGCCCTGCTGTCATGCCCCAGTTAAGCCCTTTGGGGTGCGGACCTGCCGTCTCTTTGCCTGGGCTCATTCCTGCTTTCTTTCTGCATTTTACTGCTGCCATCCTACCGTGTGTACATTGCTAATAATAGAAACAGATTTAGATATTCAGGGAGATGCGACTGCCTGACCGGCCTTTCCCGTTCACAAAATAAAACAAGAATAGCTCCGGGGACCTGGAGGATTTGCGAAAGACGAGATTCCAGCGTTTCTGCCCGCAGGTGTAAATCTGAATATTTTTTATTGGGGTAGTAGCAACTGCCACTCCTTGCAGGCTCCCCCCAAGCTGCAATGTAATAGAAAAGTTACCCCAAGACTTCATTTCCATGCTGTAGCCAGCAGGGATCCTTTTGAATTGCATTACCAACCCCTTCACCCCCCTCTTCCGGGAGGCCGTTCCATGCATCCAGCAGCCTTTCTGAGAAGAAATATAGTTCGGCTTCCTCCTTGAAGCTCTGAGGTTTCCTTTAGCATTGAAAGAGATTTGATTTTTGTGCCTCATTAATTCTTTTCAGGTGGGTATCATGTCTCCCCCTTTTTCTTTACTCTTCCAGCGTATACAGTCAGCCTCATCCCCTAGGGCTTTCTGTACAGACTCCACGCCGTCATGGTCGCCTTCCTCTGCAGCGCTTCCATTCTGTCCTTAACTTTTTTGAGATACGGGCTCCAGCACTGAATACTTCAGTTGAGGCCTCACCAATGATCTGCATGGGGGGAGCATTTTATCAGCTCCTTTTTCCTGCTGGTTATGCCTCTTTCGATGCGGCCCCTCTGGACGTAGCCACTGCCTTGTCGCATTCCTTCACATCATCAGCCGCTCTCACCCCAGGGTCTCGCGCTCTCTCTCTCTCTGGCCCAGTTCGAGTGCATCAGTCTCCTGCACCCTGACCATACAACTTCTGCGGACTGCTGTACCCCATTATATTTTAATCTAATTTTATTGTGCTTTACACATGCACAGATATTTAAAAAAAACTTATTGTAATCCGCTTAGCACTATGTACCATTAGCAGCCGAATAGAAAACACTTTTAATAAAACAAATGCATGACTCCGCATTTCTTGGCACCGAATCACGACTGCCAAACCTTCAACCGTTCCTGGAGCTGTCTTGGGTCATGAATCATTCTTGCTCTTCCTTCAGGCAGGCCCCACTCTGTTGCAGATCTTGGACACGGCTGAAAGAGCAGAAAGAATGAGGAGCGACGACGTAGGGAAGCAGGACCCAATGGTTGCTCCCTGCATACGAGAGCCGTTCATGGGCTTCCATCTCTAGGGTAAGACAAGTGCCTGGGAGGAACGTAATAGCACATTCCTCACCCTTATCTCCCATCTCACCACATACCGACCTTCCAGGTCACTTACTCTTCCACCGGGCCCACTCCCAACCCTGCTAAAGTACGGGGTTCACGCCGTGGCAAACCCATCTCAAAATTTCACAGCCAAGGGGCCCAAATGCAACTTCCCATTTACATGAGCTACTCCCACTCCTACGGTCTTTGACCTTTCCTCTGGCTTCCAGACCACTGTCCTCCCAGTATAAGCTCCCCAGACCACTGTCCTCCCAGTGTAAGCTCCTCATTTCCCCAGCATCATTTCCTCAAGGGGGGGGGGATTGATAGCTTTTTCTGCATTTCTCCCCCCCCCCCCCCCCCCGGCTCCCGCTGTCCTTCCACCTCCTGGTCAGCTCTTCAAGAGGAGGAAGAAATCCTGTCCTTTTTTTTTTAGGGCTTCTCCCCTTGAGGGGGAAGAGCACCTGCAGGGTCCCATTCCCTGGGCCTAGCAGCATCTCTGAAGGCCCCGATTTCCCGCCCGATCCTGGCAACTCTAGACGCCAAAGGGCAAAAACCTGCCAAAAATAGTTCCCACTTTTATAGCTGCGGTACCTTGGTCACCCAAGCATAACAGCCCAGATCTTTAAGGAAACGTACAGGCTATTGCCCCGGCCTCGCGTTAAAAGACCATGATCACTCATAGCCCTGGAGGGAGGAGGTCTAGGGGGTGGATGAGCTGCTGAGCCAGCGGGGAAAGGACAGGCCCCCCCCCAACGCCCTCGATCCGGGATCAGGAGCTGCGGAGCTCTCTCTGGGAGAGGGGAGGCAGACTTCGGGGACAGGCCTGGTTAGCTGAGACTTTGCCAACAGTTGTAAGGTTAGAAAGATGGAGGGGGTGATGGTGGAGGATGCCTTGAGTCTTGACACTCACTCACGTCCCCCTTCTCAGACAGAGCTTTCCTTAGACTCACCCGCTGCAGGAGATTTAAGGTCGATGTTAGAGTTTTCAGCCGTAAATTTGTACTGTATTTGATTAGGGCAGCGTTCGCTTTAAACTATGGCGGCTCGGTTGATTTCCGGCTGTCCCATTGCCTACCTCTTGAAAAGCGCCCTCGGTTTAAGGTGGCGGCAAGGTGCTGCGAGGGGAGGGCGCTAAGTATTTACAGAATGGCATCAGGGGCCACCTCCCTATGGGCGAGGCCTTGTGCCAGGTTCCCATCTCGGCAGGGCGAATACAAAAAAAAAAAAACGGCCCAGCCGAGGCGGCAGCTTCCTGCAAAGAAGGTCAAAGCTTGGTTATTTTAAATAAGATTTCTGGGGGAGGGCGGCACCTCATACAATATCAATAGGGCCTAGCAAAAGCTAAGGTTGTTTTAAAATGTTTTATTTTGATTGCAGAATAAAAAACAGAGGACCCTGCTCTGATGCCCACGGGAGGTGCCGGAGGGGCCTGGGCGAGGAACAGTGAAGACCTCCTACACCGTGCTAGAGGGCTCGGTTCTTCCCTCCCGTGAGCCCCAAGACAGACACAGACAGTGTTTGGTCTCAGTGTGGCCTGGAGGTCCTCACGTACCCAACAGAAGGGCTTTGAGAATTTGCCCTGACTTTGGTTCCCCTCCCCCCATACAGGATGGTAGAGGCAACAAGATTGCTGCTTTCCCACCCTAGTTTAGCCCCTGCCAGAATTTGTGTCAAGGATGAGAGGTGTTTTGTTTTTTTTTAATGGTTTCCCAGGAAGGGAGGTGGGAACCTGCCTCCGTCAGCCGTAGTGGAACAGGGAGAAGCTCTTTACACCCCCCCCTTGGCTGGCTGCTGGATACACCAATGCCTGATCTGGCAGGCCAGCGGGCACCAGCTGCCACCGATCTCAGAGGATGCAGAAGAAGGAGAGCAAAACACTGGCTGCCGGGCACTGGGGGGTGTCCTGAAGGACCAGAGGAAGCTCTCGCGGAGATTCTGAAAGAGCAGGGCTGGAGCCTCGTATCAGCACCTGCTGTAGAAATTATTTGTTGGAAGCCCACTCAAGACTTTCTCTACAAGTGCCAGTCGCAGACTACCCCCTGCCGCTGGAGAGCAGGCCCACGGCTGCTGCTGCAGTAGGATAAGAGCACAAAACCCACCCTGCCCTGAGGATACAGATCCACGGGCAGCTCCCTTTCCGTACAGAAACAGACCAACTTCACATTAAGAGAAAGCAGCGTTTACTTACAGAAGCAGAGAATTTTAGTTCACGATCAACTTAGTAAACTTCTTGCAGAAAGCAGGAAACGGCAGCTCGGATTTTACAGCCGAAGGTGCACGCTGTAAGTCCCCTGTACAGGTTGGTTAGAGGGGGGTGGGGGGGGGGGGGGGAGAAGAGCCTTTCCCTGTGAGTCACTGTAAGGCGAGGGTGGAGTAGGTCCTGAACATTGTGTGATGGAAAAGCCCTCCCCTTAGCAACTGCGTGCAGGGCATCTCAGAAGAGCAGCATCCGAAAAAGCACCAGAGGCCCAGGAGAGAAAGCAGACGAAATCTCCCAGGAGCAACAGAGCAAAGAGAAAAAGGCTCCAAGGTGCAGAAGAGCCTTTCAAGGCATTTCCTAGAGAAGAGGGGGAAAAAAAAAAAAAGCCAGGAGCGGGAGGAGGCTCCAGCAAAATGCAGGGGACACGGTGGGTCAGGCACAGGAAGCAGGGGTCGTGGATGCTTTTGGAAGCAGGCTAGTGAAGGTCAAAGGCTGAAGCCACACAGCCTGTGCTGGATGAAAGGGAAGTCTTGCAGAGGGTCCCGCCCACTCTGTGCCTGGCAGCTGGCATGGGAGAACTGGGCACGCTGGCGCATGCACTGCTTCTGCCATCATTTACTATGTTACTAAGACAGTGGGGCTGTAAATCCTCTCCCCCCCCCCCCCCCCCAAAGCTGCCAAGAAACCCATTGCCTGGTACAATTAGAGGGACCCCAGAGAGCAGAACCACGGTGAGAGAGGACACGAGCTTAGCAGTTCATTATAGTGGAGGAGTTAGCAAACAGGCTGCGTGGCACCGCAGGAACTCCCCGCCAACATGATTGTGGCAACCAGGCACCCTAGTCTCAACAACAACCACCACCACCACCACCACCACCACCAGTGGAAAAATAAAGGTCCCCAGGAGAGAAGGTGAGAGGGCTCATGGGCTCCGGTAGGCAAGGCGGCCGTTTTGCCTGCGGGTGAGTGAAAGCCGCAGTCTGAATTGCCTGCCGAGGCTCCTGGGCCATGCCGCCCACCACTACGACACTGCAGCTGCAGAATAAGGAGTGGTTTAAAATTGCCCTGCTCGCACCGCCTCATAGGGTCGGTAAGTTTACTCTGAAGAGACGAGAAGCTGCACGTACAGGAAAAAGCAATAGGGGGTCCTGCTGCGCAACCTCTCGCTTCTCATGCGCCCCCCAAGCTTCGCCCCATGGAACCGGACAGTAGCGATGGCAGCCTCCACCTGAGAAGAGAACCAAGATCCTCATGGAAGCAGTGACAATTTTCTAGCAGGTCACTGGACCGGAACCTTTATGAACCGGCCAAAAAAAAAAAAAAAAGTCACCTCTCAAGAGTTTCTGCAGGTCAAGTCGCCGCAGAAGGCGGCCATGCTGCGAGCAAGGTCAGAGCTCAGGGCTGATCTTGCCCTAGACGCAGTCTGAAAAGTGCTGGTGCTCCGCTCAGGAGCTTAAAAAACCCCTGGCAGTGCCGGGATGGGGCAGCTGGCTGTGCTCATCCTCACAGAGCATGCCGGCAGAGCTCATCCCGTCGGCCATTGCAGACAGGAGATACCAGCACCTGCTTGACCCCGAGAGGAAGGTCTGAGCTAGCAGCAGATTGCTACAACCACCCCTCCTTAATACCTTTTATCTTATAAAGTTTACCCTTCCCAGAGGAGAATGGATCAGATAATACATTGAGAGGAGTGGGAAAATGGAAGCTGGTTGAGCGTAGCTGTCAAGCCTTCCCCCTTCCCAAGTGAGATAAGCAGTGGAACAGACTAAACCCATCCTGCAAGGGCAGGAGGATGAGGATGTGCAGTGAGAGAAGAAGGGAAGGGGGATCGAAGGGGCAGGGTCTAAGGAATAAAATCCCAGCCGCGGAGCTGCTAAGGGCAGCGGGAGACGTAGAGATCATTGCTAGCAAATTCGGTTCAGCACGGCCTTGTGACTGGGCTTTTAAACTGCTCAGGCAGGAGCCGAGCAGGTCCAGGACACAGCACTTACAAACCAAGAAACTTTCCCAATGGCCCAGGGTGGCAGGCACTTGAGTTCTAGCAATCAGTGTGGAGTGAGATAAGAGCGACTGGGAGTGGCAGACGGAGTCCAGCTCTACTTTAGGGAGCAATAGACGAGGGAAGGCTGTATTTAAAAAAATAAAAATAAAAAAACCCCCACGACACAGCTCCTTGTAAGGACATCAAATTGTCCCTCCTGGGGAGAAAGCAGCCTCTTACTAATTTATATTCCACCTTTCAGCCACTTCCAAGGGGATTACATTCAGGTACTGGAGGTGTTCCCCGATGCAGGGAGGGCTCACGTCCCAACAGGCTGAGGCAGTAATGTGCGCCCAGCCTAGCACATGGGTGAGCCTCTTGCACGCACAATAACAGCGTCCGATGCAGGAAGGAGATTAGCACAACCGTAACCAGAGCGCGCCCGACGCAACCAGCGCCCGTAAATTCCACGTAAATGAAGGCATCGCCTGCCCCCGCCCGATGAGGGAAAGCGCGCCCGAAGGTTGGATGCTCAACTCACTTTTGTTTTTATGCTGGAAAGTTAGCTCCCACTCTAGTGGAGGAGTAAAGCTTCCTCACATGAGAAATATAAAGAATGTGCTCCTCTGTGTTGCACTAAGTGTGGCCCTTGCAGGGGAGGGTGGTTTAGAGAGATTGGTATAAGATTTAGTAGGGATTAGTGGAATGGAGCATAAATGATAAACTCAAGGACTCCTCAAAGAACTGGGGGTGATGATTGCAGCTTTCCGTAACTTTATGTAAGCCGTGCACCCACTACAATAAGCACCAGAAACACACGAATAGCCTAATGTTTAGAGCAGCAGACGCCGAACGAGAGAAACCAGGGTTCAAATACCACGACCCCGTGACCATAGCCAAGCCACTTTATCCTCCAGTACAAAAGTGAAAGCCCTCTGTGGCCAGGGAAAGCTATAGCTGAACATGATCAGCTGTGAAGTGCCAAAGAGAGGAATATAAATATTATGAGTGCGACCTCTCATTAGAGCATTGGCTCAACTGCACAGGGGATGTGGGTGGAGGTGCAGAGGAAAACAGGCTCTCACGGCAGATACCTGTTTATTGTGTGCAGCTTATTGCACCAGCCTGTAAGGGCAGGAACTCAAGGCACTGAAGGGGGCAGAAGCGATGTGGTTCCCTGGTTCCAGACCTCATACTAAGAACGCCGGGCTACAAACCAGGGTTCAAATTCCACCACCACCACTCCTTCTGACCTTGAGCAAGTCCCTACCTGCTGCCTCGGGTACCCACCTCAAATGGAAACTCCTGGAGGCAGGAACTTGTCAAACCTTATTATGAATCACCTAACTTCCAGTAAGGAGGCAAGCTGCTGAGAACTTAAAATCTGTGTTAGGAAAGTCAATAAAAAAAAAAGATAACAGGTGAATGTGGTATGGTGATGTCTGAAGAGGGCATGGTAAAAAGATTAGCATACAAAATGTAAAGAGAGGAAAATGTGAAACGAGCAGGGTAGATGAGGCAACGAAATGAAGGTGAATAGTCAGGAGAGCTAAAGGTGCAAGGGTAGGGGAATAAGAGGGTGAAACGGTGTCAGATATGGCAACAAAAGGAAAGGATAAGGGGAGAGAGTGTAGAGAAGGCAAAAAAAAAGCAGGAAGAGTGGAGGGGAGCAGAAAATGAGACAACCAGAGCCCTTTCTTCAGAGAAGGATCAGTAAGAGCTGGGAGGGGGATAGAGGGCACCGTTTCGGTGTGGGGCGGGCAGATCCTGGGACACCGTGAAGCCGACAGGTTAGGAGGGGGCTGCGAGGGCTTTGCTCAGTCGCTCTTTGGAGCTAGGGAGTGGAGATCCTTCTTTCTAAGAGGGATAGTCTGAGCTGCATGAACGTACAGGGGCCGGGGCAGCATGGCTCTTACCAGAAAGAGAGACCACGCCCAACAAAATCTTCTCAGGGCCAGGTCCTTGGGATTCACTCAGCTTTGTGACCCTCCCAGCTAGCAGGGCCATACATTTACTTCTGGGGGGGGGGGGGGGGGAATTCTGCACAGGCGTTAATGCTGCAACCTGTGTACATGGCCAATGCATGCAGTGCGGGACACATTTAAAATGCAGAATAAAAAATCTTACTGAAATGCAAAACATTTTTAGTCGACGTAGAAGTCTGATCAGTGTCCAGCATAAGATTTGCCCAGGGTCCCCACTTGTTGCTTTCCCCCTCCCTGGCTCAAATTGTTGTTTTTTGTTTTGTTTTTTTAAGCCGGCTCTGCCCGTCCCCTCTTGACCCCAGCAGGTGCGTTTACTCAGCGCACCTGCACGCAGCTTGCAGAGGGGGCTCTTGCTGGCCACAGGCCTGTCCCCTGCTATACTGCCCGCTGGAGGGATGGGAGTAGATTCTGCATTTGCACAGAACGGCAGCCAGGAGCAGATTCACACAGCTTTACTGGCAGTGCAATTGCACAAGCCTAGTAATCCAAGCTTATTCAGGTCATTTGTGAGGCCCAAGCTGGGCAGCGGCATTGTAGGCCCCTTCAAGAGGAGCTAGGGCCAAGAGACCACACACAGTGCAGTCCCCACCATGAGCGCCATATAAAAAAAATATATATATAAATAAAAACACACAGGAGCACAAGGACGGAAGTAGGTGTGGCCTAGAAAGAAGAAGTGGGATGTGCTAAAAGTTGCAGCAGCTTCCAGGCTGAAGGCCAGCAGCCCGCAGTCCTGAGGGACAGGAGAGCGTGAATGCCAGCGCAGGACACAGTGTTTGAGAGATGGGAACAGCAGCGCTCAGAGGGGCTGGGTGACACGTCCGAGTGGTGCAACGAGTTAAGGTGCATCGCAGAGGCAGCCTCTACCCACCCAATTTATAAGGGCAGAGAGGCACAGTCCTGGGGTAGTTTCGGCGCACGACGGCACGCGGGTTTTAACATAACCTGATCCTAGCTCGCTAGAAAGCCCACTGCCTCATTAAGTGTAGAAGGCTCACGAGGGCACAGCTTGAGAGAGGGGGGGGGTGCCCTCTCCCACCCTAGTTGGGGCGTTGTTCGTTTACAAGCTTAAGCAGGGGTTGGGACTGGACACGCGATTCGTATTCCACCTTTTAAAAGCGGATTACGTTCAGGGAGCATAGGTCGTTTCCCTGGCCCCAGAGCACTCACCGTGTGACAGCGGAGGGGCCCCCTCCCCCAGGCCATCATGACTCCAGGGGGGAGGGGGGATTGTCTCAAACCAGCACAGCTAGCAGCCCCAGCCTCAAGGGGCTCCCCCACCCCTTTAATAGCCATGCAGTGGTCAGGGCTGACCCTCCACTCACCCACATGGTAGCGCCACCCCCCCATTGATTTATTGCACCTGTAGTGCTAGCCACATATTTAAATACTGTCACTGCTCCCTCCTCAATAGGGAACAAGACATTAGGGTTATAGTGACCCCCTGTACAGGTTAGGGGTGGCTGCAGCCTAAAAAAAAAAAAAGTGATGCTGGGGGAGGGGAAGACAAGCCCTGCCAAGGAACAGGATACCAACACCTCCCCCCTCCTACCAGAGCTCTCCAGGGAGCCATGGCAGGACCCGTGGAGGGGATGCTGTCTCCCTCCCCCTGCACAGCGGCCATGCCCTGGCTTTCAGCTACTTTAGGCTTGCTGTGTGTGTGGGGGGAGGGGGGATAGCTAGAGCCAGGCTTGCATGGTGTGGGTCTAGCCTCTGGCCAGGAGCCACAGGGTAGGTCTGGCAGTTGCAGCCAGGTAATGTGCAAAGGCTCACGTACCTGCTGCCAGCAGCCCTGTAAACCCATGGGAGGGCTTGGCCCAATCCTTAGCTGTTAATAAAGGAAGCAGGGGGGGGGGGGGGGGAACATCCCACTGTTCCTGGCACTTTGAAGGCTGCAAGTTGTGATGTGGACCCTTGCAGGAGGAAGATCTGTGAATATATTTATGTGAAAGTCACTGACTATCCTCAGCCTGCCTGCAGCGTACCGTGCACCTACCTTCATTAACCATCTGCAAGCTATGTTTCTTTAAGTTACTGAAGGTGAAGAAGCTTTGTAGGAAGATGTGAACAGTAGGGGAGGCAGGAGCAGCCCCATACAGGAAAAGCATGTACTGGAACAGCTCCAAGCAGCCGGAGCTGCTCCTTCCCTCCCCCTACCAGGAAGCAGCCCCCGGGCTGACCTGCTGCTTCCCTCTGAAAGTGAAGCAGGGAGCTAGCCCTACTCCTGTGCATTGCCTGCCTAGTACAGGGGCTGAAGTGCAGCTGGCAGAAGGCATTAAAGTGATATTTTGTTCCTGCTGGTGGAGGAGAGGAGCTTCTGGGTAGTGTGATGCAGGAGCTGTGGGGGAGTAGAGAAAGCAGCTGAGGGTAAGGGGAGCTAGAAGGTGGAAGCAGGAGTGAGTAAGCATGAGGCAGACAGGGCCCGGGCTGGAATACCAGGAAGAGGCAGGCTTCCCCCATCTCAGGGGGGGATTTTTTTGCCAGCCTCTTCAGATAAGGCTGAAGGCAGCTACAGCCCTTTGTTTAGAACAGGTACAATAACTCCCTGCCTCCAAGAGCTGACAATGGAAGTGGGTATACAAGTCAACAGGTGAGAGGTTTGGCCAAGGTTACCAGAGTTTCAGGGGAGGAGTGGAAGAATGGGTTACAGACCCAGCCCCCTGCTCTACATCCCCCACCCAGCACTATTAAAAATTGTTTACACAAGGAACAGTTTTATGAGGAGTCACAAAAAGTTCTCCAGTCTATGTGGCAGCCATGTAAGCAGTGAAAGCAGCAGGACTGTCAAAGCCTCGTAGCATAGCCCTGATGCAGGGCAACTAGCAAGACACAGGCATGCCTGCCTTACATTAGATCAGATGCTATTGAGACATGGTTCATGGAGTTACTATGGCCTACAGGAGTTAGGGGACCTTTAGTATTCAAGTGGAACAGTAAATAAAAAAACCACCAAACTTTGGAGATATGAACCATGTTTGCCCCTGGGATAGCAGCATGGGTGCAGGCTTGAACCCATAACACAGCAAGTTGGGGGGTTTTTTATATTAAGAAACATTTCAAATATGTAAATACTAAAAGTGTGCTTGAGTATTTCACTTTAAAGTTCTATGAAAATTGAAAGCACAGAGACGTAGAGGGGATTGTGAACGAGTTACCAGTGGGCAAGCACATTTGAGGAGATCAATTCTAACCGAAGATGGCTCCATGGCCCTGTTTTTCCTTCTTTTAAGGACCTAGCAATGACTCTGGTCTTCTCCCAGGAGCCTACAGACTTCACCATGGCAGCTACAAGTTACGCATTTGACTGTTTATTTGTAGACAGTTCATACAGCACATTACAAAGAGGGATTCTTGACTTTCTTGCAGAGGACAACGGCCAGGGCAATGAGAGCCAGCAGTAGGGTGGATGATACCAGTACCAGCGTCAGTACAAGAGGCTTCCTTACAGCTCCTGCATGAAGAGGAACAGGGAAAGGTGCTCAGCTCCGTCAGCCAGAGTTAATGCAACAAGAGAGACACTAGCCACAGTATGGACCTAAAGCTAGCTAGAAAGGAGGCATTGACTAAGTGGTAACAGTAATTCATGCCATCAGGAGGACCTACAGCATCCATGGGGGTAGGGAAGACAAGTCAGCCTTCACACGACTGCACCCAGCACACAAGCTAGGATGGGCTGGCCCTCTTATCCTAGCCTCATCCCATACCAAGCTCTTTAATTTTTTTTTAACTTTACCATGAGATGCTGCTTTCTCTTCTGAAGCGCTGTATCCGAGATCCATGGAGACCTCCTCCAGAATGAGGATAGGATAGAGCTGGAGAGACGCCTCCACATTCAGAGCTGGATCTGCTAAGGCAAACAGAATAAGCCGTATTTGACAGAGAGAAATCATGCCGGGGGGGGGGGGGGGGGGGGGGGGTGGGGGGGGGGGGGGTTTTGCAGGTTTCATAAGTTGGTTCTGCAGCAAGAATTACATTGTTAATGCAACTGCTATCGTGCATCACTCCCAGGGCTTAATGTTTTTAGCCCAAGGTAGAGAGTTGAGATGGGTGCCAGTTCACACCCAGTGTGCTGGGAGGTGAGGGATGCAGGCTCTCTGGGGTAAGGAGGAAGAGGTGGTTAGAGAAAGCAGCTGTAACTTGGGGGTTGAGCCTTCCATCTTCAACTCATCCCTTGCATTTTCTAGTGGCCCCAGTCCACCCCTTCTTGGCCAGTAAGATACAGGCCCCCTCTTCAAGCCAGAAGCAGCTTGTTCACCTTGTGTTTTTTGGGAGGTAGACGCAGACTGTTCACTGTCAAAGTCTCCTTACATAGGGGTGTGCGGCAGCAAGGCCATGTACTGGTCTGAGTTTCCCCTATCTCCCCCCACTCTACAAACAGATTAATATTGCTCACATCAGTCCCCTATGCTCTCCAATCCCCTCATTGTCACCAACAGCAAAGCTGACAGGGCCTGGGGTGGCAGCACACCCGCGAGGCAGAGGTAGTGGGGCTGACAGGTAGTCACTCCACATCTTACCTTAACTGGGGTCCCTCACGACACCAATTGTGCAAGAAATTGCACAAAAACCCCAAAGCCATGTGGCTATCCTTGTCTGTAGGGTAAGCAGCTCCAACCCCATTCTGCTTCCTCCAAGGCTGGGGGGGCCATAAATAGAGCCAATAGTTGCATGGATTATTTTGTTTGATAGGGGAGCTCCGTCAGAAGTGAAGCCCTCAGTAATGGGTAGAGAAAGGGGTGAATTAGCATAAGTTTGAATGGCCCTGCCAGTCACATCTTGTGTCAAGGGGAGGGTTGAAGCCTTGAGAATGGGCAGCCCTGCTCACAACCTGTGCCAATTTAATGCCTTTGCATCCGTTTTGCTTGGCGGTTATCATCCCTTCCCGTTCTCTATACTACAGGTGGGGAGGGCTGGATTAGGGAGCAGAGTGGCTATTCTCTTATGTGCTCCAAACTCAGCCCCTCCTCTTCCCTGCAGGCTGCCTAGCGAAGGACACCCCTGCTGCTCTGCCTCTTAAGCCTGGAGGCACCAGAACTATATCCCCCCCCCCACAAATTAAGCCCCTCTCACACCTCCATTCAGCTAAACTATCATACAAGATGTATGAGTTTGACATTCAGCTGTCAGATATGCTTACTTTCTAGGTCAGTCCCACCATCTGGAAGGGCCTTCTCACCAGACGCGGGAGCTCCTCTCTTCACAAGCCTGCTTGGTCTTCCAAGATGATCAGTTAGACCCCTGGACAGTCCTCCAGCTTCTCCACAACTTGGTCCCTCACAACAGCTGCAGATGTTTCTGGGTCCTTCCACAGCAGACCACCTGGAAGAGGACACTGCTGACACCATCTGAAGATGGATTCAGTCTTCCCCCTCCCAGCGTAACTCCAAGCTACTTACATATTGCTGGTTTTACTGAAGGAGCAAGCCTTATTCAGGGGACCTGGTGCCTGACGGACCGCAGCAGCTCTCAAGTTGCACGTGATGTAGATCTGAGGAATAAGATAATCATTAACACTCTAGAAACAGGGTATTTTAGGTTTACCATGTTTTAAAAAAAGGAGAAGAGATGGTCTTGCCAAGGACTTTGTATTCCCAGCAAATCTGAAGGCATCAACAGTAAACTGGAGCTTTTCTGGTTGGATCCGTGGGGATCTGAAGGCAGAGAAAGAGTCCTCCTGCTTCCCATCCACCAGGCATCTAAGGAGATAAGATGCATGGGTTGACATGCTTAGGTAACACCTTACGAGACAGCTACCATCTACCAGACCAGCAGAAGAGCATATTACACCAGTATTAAGAGCTTCATTGGTTGCCAATTGAGCAGCGAGTGCAATATAAAGCAATACATAACATGTCATGTGGCTAAATGCAGCAATAAGATTACACATGCCGCAGAAAAACCTGAGAACTGCCAAAAAAAGGTCTCCTGTCTATTCAATTGTTAGTATCTGCTAAATTAACTTCTGTAAGGGAAAGAGCCTTGTCGCTGGCCGGACCAACTATTTGGAACAATCTGCCAATTGATCTAAGATTAGACTCGAATACAGCACATTAACAAAAATAAAAAACCCACAAAAACTGAAAACATGGTTATATTGGCAAGCTTTTGGCACAGAAAAGGATGAGAAGTAATATGATCTTAAGAGCAAGGATAAGCCAACAGTAAACATTGATATGAATGCATGTATGTTTCTTTTTTATTCTGTAATTTGTTTTACAAGCTTTAAGGAAGAGTGTAACCAGTCATTGGAGACGTTGTTTGTTCTTAGTAAAATTGTAAACAGTTATGATGGTTGTATCCAAATAGCGGAATATAAGTGTTTTTAAATAAAATAACTGAAGCCATCTAAGGCCTTACCCATAGGAGTCAACAATGCTGTATGTGGGACTGGAGTCCCTGTCTGGAGATACTGTAGCCACACAGCTATCAATGAAGACTGTCAGAGGTGCATGGTCTCCAGGCTCGACAGAGGCCTCAATGTGGATCTCATCACCCAGGTGGAACACAGTGGAAGTTCTCTCAGCACTCCAGTCACCTGAAAATTCGAGAAGTTTAGTGCAAGCAGATTCCTACAAGTGAATTCCTGTTAGAAGCTGTATTCCCATTTACCATTCATCAGCCGCAAGGAGAAAGCCAGCCTCTCTTCTGCAGAGACGGTAGAGCTGAAGGGAGCCCAGGTTGGCTTGATAGCCTTGCTGCTCACATTGCCAGTCCTGCAGAGATTGGAAAGACCAGGGATTTAAGTCAACTAGAGGAGGAGGATAGTCAGCTGTGGGAACAGGATGGGGAGGGTTGCACATTCACCTTACCTTGGGTAAGTACACTGAATGGGAATGACAGCTGGATTGCTCCGGACAATGACTCTGCTACCTGAAGAGGTTGGGTTGTAGAACAAGTTTGTGCTGTAGATCAACGTGTCTGGAGTCATCTGGAAAGAGATTGCATGAACCATTTCAGAATCTTATCTAAATCCAGCCCCTTTCAGGAGGCACAGAATATGCAAGGAGCCTAGAATTACTCAGGTTATAAAACAGGAGGCACTCCCCTGGTCCTTGAATGTTTCCCGTTACTTCTATCGCATCTTGTTTATTTTGTTTTTATATACACTGACGTTCATAGGAAACATATCCGTTTACAGTGAAATGTCAAATACATGATTAAAATATATTTGAATTACAGAATAAAATACTGTCTAGTTCTGACTGGATGATGACTTCCCACTCAGATCAGAGAACCTATGCTGAATCCAGAGGGGAAGCTTCAAGGGAAGGATATCACCAAGCTGTTTGATCATCAATCCCCAAGGTCACTTAACAGCAATTGGAACCACCATGTGCGCCACAGAGCCAAGCTCCCCTTCTCTACTAGACAAAAGGGTGCGTTGCAGATTAACTCGAGCCAGTCTATCGGAATGCCAGCACTCCACAGGCAGAAGAGTTTGGCGCTGCACCCCTAGCCTTAGTTACCAGATGACCACAGCAGCTTGTTCCATGGGAGACTGTACAGGTAAGAGGTAAAGGGCCAAGTTTTGAGAAGCAAGCAGTCAAGCACACAGCCCAGAGCTTGCCAGCTAGTGTCAAACATGGCCATGCCCAAGCTACCTACTGCAGTATAAGTAGGAACTCATTTTAGTTTATTTTTCCCCTGGAGTTCAGAGGGTATTATGACAGAATATAGAAAGACTTCTGGATAATTCTTGGCATTTTATTTGGCTAGCATAGAGGTCTTCTCATGGCCCATTTTCCTTAGTTTCTCTTCACCCTCCAAAGAGTTCCCCCCCATCCCTGCTTCTTACACTCATCACATTTAACAGATGTTCCCAAATCCCAGCTTCCCTCTTGCACAGGGAGCTCCCCTATGCCTTTAGCTGCTGGCTGATTTCTTTCAGCGTGTAGACAGCAGGAGATCAGAGCCCTGCTTGTCCTTGCTGTTAAGGCCTCAGATGTCTCTAGTTAAGAGGATCCAAGGTCTGCAAGCTTATAATAGGCCTAGCAGTTCTAGTTGCAGAGAGGTCAGCCACCAACAAGTGCTATTTGCCAATGGTTGCTATTGGCTAGAGGAGCTTAACTCACGGTGTGAAGCACCTTCAGCCCGATGCAATATCCGGTGCTCAGGTCAGCACACACAGCTGAATGTGCAGCTGGACAGGTTAGACTTACACCAGATGCAATACGGGATCAGCACATAGCCTCATCTACAGGGAATTTACACGTGGTGAGTGCTATTAACTATTACCACCCAATTCAGAAAGCGTCTGCACAGCCAGTGTGCCCATTGTAGTACAGCAAGTTCTGTACTACAATGGGCACACTACAATAAGAGATCTGAGGCTGAGCTCTTGGGCTGTAGTACAGCCCAAGAGCTCAGCCTCAGATCTCTTATATAGGAGGCATAACTGCTCTGCCACGTACACACAACCCCTGCAGGGCCATCACCAGCCTAGACTGCTCCAAGCTGATCTTGCTTTTAGCAGATTTGCCAAGCAGTCATAGGAGACCAAAAGATCAGCTTCTTTATACCTAGAGCCTTCAAGCGAGGTGGTAACTCTGAAACGTAGGTCCAGGCTGAGTAACATCCAACCCAGATTGATTTTAACTTAAAATTTAAAAAAAAAAAAAAATAGAGAGCCAACACCCTCCCACCTAAACTGCATCTACTCTAAGACTACAGCAAGGTAAAAGCTAGAGAAGAGAGAGGGAAGGCCTTACCTGCAGGCTGCTGCCGCACTCGTGGAGCCCCACGTCGAAGGTGGCCGTGGCGGCGTCTCCTGCCCCAGGCTGGGGCTGGCAGGAAGCGGGACCCAGGCGGAGGTCAGCAGCTTTGATCGGCCGCCCCGTGCCGAACAGATCCCTCTGCACGGTCACCACCATCCGAGCCTCTTTGCACCGAACTGCGACGGGGGGCGGGCCCCCAGCCTCGGGCGGACCGGAGCGAAGCCAGGGGACGAGGACCCCGGGAGGCCTGCGATCAGAGAGCGAGCCCCAGGCGGTGGCACCGAGCAGCCCGAGGAGGAGCCCAAAGACCAATCTCACTCTCTGCCCCATCCTGACTGCTGCTGCCGTAACCCCAGCACACTGAGAGCTGGGGGAGCCTCAGGAGCCCTTTATACCGCCTCCAACACCTGGAGCCACTTCTCACCTGGAGCATCAGGGAATGGACCCCCGCCCCGCCTTAAAATAGTCCCAGATCGTCTGGCCTGAAAATAGAGCAGGGACACAGGGGCCCTGAGCGACCGAGAAGGGTCACGTCATACCAGTTTTGTCTCCGGGGGGAGGAAGGGACCGGCGTAACGAAAGGCTTGGCGGCCATTTAATTATGGATTTGGGGGGGGTACCAAAAGAACACCCCCTTTCATATGGCCTGATCAACTAGTACGTGGGTTTTATTTATTAATGTATTGTTCTGATCCGGCCCTTGCTGCCAACTAGGGTTACCACCTCATCCCCACTCATGCTGATCCGGTCTTGATTTTCTTTTTTTCCTCCATTTCAGGCACGGAATTTAGTTCTGATTTTCCGAAGGATCCCTTCCAGAAGGCGTCAATCAGAGCTAAACTCCCTGCGTGTGCCGGAGAAAAAGAAAAAAAAAAAGGACTGGGGCGAGGTGGGCAAAGCTACTGCCAGCTCACTTGGAACTCGTTTGTTGGGCCTTCCTCCCTCCCACAATAGTAGGGAGGTCCCCCCCCCCCCCTACCCCCAGTTTTATATGCTCCTTCCCTCTCAGCCCGGCCATGGCACCCGACAGCTCTCGCTCAGGGGCCGCAAACCCAGGGTCCTTCCCGATCCCGGAAATGCGGGGCCTAAGCCTGGCCACCAGGCGGCGCTGTCGAGCGACGGCCGAGAGCTGGGATCGGGGCCCGGTTCCTCAGCATTCGCTGCCCTGCTTGCTCCAGAGAGTTTTGTTTTTTTTAATGACCGAAGGTTGAGCTCATGATTGTTTGAATTTAATTAACAACATCAGGGGTTGGCCTGTGGACCTGAAAGTTAATCGGGAGGTTCACCTAGGGTGTCTGCCTCCTACACAACTTGTGTCGCGTGCTTGCAAGGGGGAACACGCTTAAAAAGCTCTCCACTTAGTTGAATTTTACTCTCCTTGTTCTCTACCTGCATACAGGCTCGGTGGGAGCACTACGTGCCCACCCGGGGCGCCTCCGGTCCGGGCGGGCACGAGGGCCCGGCGTCTCCTCCTTCCCGCCCGCGCGGCCGGAAGAGGAAGTGGTGGGTCCGCGTGGGCGGGGAGAAGGAGACGCCGGGCGGTCGCAGCTGAAAGAACAGCGCGTGCCCGGGCCCGACCAGCAGCCCCCGCGGCTTCAAGGAAGAGCGGGAGTCTCTCAACTGCCCCGGGGACTGAAGGAGGAGGAGGAAGTGAGTGAGACCGCGTGAGGTTGTCTGTGAGAACTTGGCTGGGTGATATGAGAGAGAGAGGAGAAAGATCGTGAGCAACAACCCCTGCTAATCCAGGACCCTCTCGGGACAGCTGGAAATCAAAAGATCCCCAGGTATGGACAGCAGGGGCTTTTAATATTTTATTGGTCTTTGGAAAATGTATATATTTTAAGTTATTGTATATTCTATTTGTCAGCTGTTTTGAAATATTCTTTTTATTGCTATGGTTTTACTTCTATTGATTTATATTTCCTGATTATATTATTTGATGTTTTGTGAGGAATTGTAATGTTTATTATGTTTTCCCATTGTTGCGCTGCATACACAGTCTGGCTTGTTGAGGTTTCCAGGTCAGTTTTTGTCTGCACGTTTGATTTACTACTTTATGGTCACTTTATTCTGCATTTGGTGAGGGTCTGTTTGTATGTTGCATGTGTGACCAAGTTGATGTTTTTTTTGCTAGTGTGCAGGTTCTCTGTGGGGATCTAGAGCAGCTTGACTTTTTCTGTTTTCCTAATATTTATTTATTTATTTTTAATTTTATTTAGATGTTTATATTCCACTTTTCACACTTTTTTCAGCACTTCAAAAGTGGATTGCATTCAGGTATTGTAGGTATTTCCCTGTCCCCAGAGGGCTTACAATCTAACAGGCCCATACAGAAAGAAGCGCGGGCGAGTGCCTGCTCTCCCGACGCGCACACAAGCCACTCTTCTGGGCGCGTGATTTAGTAAAAAAAAATATTGAAATGAGGGCCCACGGTAAAAGGAGGCGGCAGCTGTGAGCGGGTTTGACAGCCGACGCTCAATTTTTCCAGTGTCGCTTTCTCGAGCCCGCTGACAGCCACGGGTTCGGAAAACTGGACGCCGGCATAATTGAGCGTCCGTCTTCCGACCCGCGGGCCATGGGCACATTTCAAATTTTTTTCTTTTAATTTTTTTTTTTTTTGGGGCCTCCGACTTAATATCGCTATGATATTAAGTCGGAGGTTGTACAGAAAAGCAGTTTTTTTCTGTACACTTACCCGGTGCCGGCAGGCATTAGTGCCTGCCTTTGGGCAGGTGTTAATTTTTGAAAGTAAAATGTGCGGCTTTGCTGCACATTTTGCTTTCTGTATCGCGCAGGAATGTCTAATAGGCCCTTCAACATGCATTTGCATGTTGCGGGCGCTATTAGTTTCGGGGGGGTGGCCGTGTGTTTTCGATGCACTATTACCCCTTGCTGTATAAGGGGTAAAGCTAGCTCGTCAAAAACGCGAGCACACTTTACTGTATCGGCCTGTAAGTTTGTACCTTTTTGTACCTAATAGAAGGTGTATTGGTGTTTTAGGGCCTGGTGTAATAACTGCAGCGTTGACTTTTCATAAGGAGGGTTGTTCATGTTTGAGCGCTGGCGGTTACTGCACTTTTGGTATGGGAGACTTGCTATATTGAAGTTGTAGTTCAGTTTACGCATGGGTTTCTGAGGTCCAAGCCCCTACCCAATACATATTACAATAGACCTAATACCAGTTCCAAGGCTCTTTTTTTTTTTTCAGGGTTTTAAGTTGCTGCTTGTAAATATAATGTATGTTGTGATATTTGTTTCTCAGATGACTGTACTTCAAAGGTTCTTGTTGATGTAAAATCTATTTTAAAAAATGCATAACTTTTACTTGTGTGGTGAGGTTGTGATGGGGGCGGGGTGGGGGGGCTTTAAGTTTCACCTAGGGTACCTGATACCCTTACACTGGCCCTGCCTTCATGGCTGGCACTGGCGCAGCTGCCATGCCCTCTTTTTCCTGTGACTGCGGCCGTGATTATTAAACTCTGTCCTCAGCCCTTGCTGATGTTTTTGTCTCGGCCCAGGGGCCGAGTTCATATTTCCCCTTCCCTCACTTCCCAGCTGCCTGTGACACCCCCCCTCCCCCTTTATATTTCACATCACATCACTTTGCTTTCTTTATTATTAGGTAGGATAAGGTCCATCCTTCAGGCTGGGATCCTGTAAAGGAGATCTTGCCTGGATGGAGCAGCCCATGTATGAGAAGAGGAGGGATGGAGAGGGAGTTCTGTGTGGGGTCTCTGCAGGGAATGTCTCAGAAGTGATGGATGAGAGAGCCTGACACTCTCTTAAACATAAAATCCTTCAAAGTAAAGCTTTAATGCTCAGCTTCTTGTCTCCCAGAGGAGGCAGGATATCGGGGGGGGGGGGGGGAGACAAGGACAACGAGTACAGTTTTCCTGTGTCTCTATTACCTTCTGCTCTCTTCTCTGCCTCAGAATGAAAAAGTGACTTTCAGGCAGGTCCCAGGTGGGAGTCACAGTGAAACAGGCAGCATCCCAGGGAGTGGAAGAGCAGAGACATCCCCCCAACCCGGCACCTGCAAGAAAGTCACCGAGCAGAGACCCCCGCGCCTTCAGGGAGCTGCAGAGCAGTGAGCGACACCCCAGTGCTGCACTTTCAGCACAGACACACACACACACACCATCTGAAGGGATCAATCTTACACAGGGTCTTTAATGGGAAGAAGGATAACAATATAAGAACGTGCCATACTGGGTCACACCAAGGTCCATCAAGCCCAGTATCCTATCTCCAACACTGGCCAATCCAAGTCACAAGTACCTGGCAAGTACCCAAACATTAAATAAATCTCAAGCTACGATTGCTTATTAATTAATAGCATTTTATGGATTTTTCCTCTAGGAACTTATCCAAATCTTTTTTAAACCCAGTTACACTAACTGCTGTAACCACATCCTCTGGCAATGAGTTCCGGAGCTTAACTATGCGCTGAGAGAAAAATCATTTTCTTCTATTTGTTTTCAATGAGCTACTTGCTAACTTCATGGAGTGTCTCCTAGTCCTGTTATCTGAGAGAGTAAATAACAGATTAACATTAACTTGCTCAAGTCCTTTCATGGTTTTTTAGACCTCTATCATATCTCCTCTCAGTCCTCTTTTCTCCAAATGGAACAGCCCTAACCTCTTTAGCCTTTCCTCATAGAGCAGCCATTCCTTGCCACTTATCATATTGGTCGCCCTTCTCTGCACTTCCTCCAGTGCAACTATATATTTTTTTGAGACGTGGCAACCAGAACTGCACCGTATTCAAGATGTGGCCTCAGCATGGAGTGATACAGATGCATTATGTCATTGATCATTTTATTTGCCATTCCCTTCCTGATAATTCCTAACATTGTTTGATTTTTGTTTCACCACCACAGCACACTGAGCCGACAGTTTCAATGTATTATCCACTACGACGCCTACATCTCTTTCCTGGGTAGCAACTCCTAAGATAGAACCTAACATTTGTGTAACTACAGCAAGGGTTATTTTTCCCTATGTGCAATACCTTGCACTTGTCCACTTCAAATTTCATCTGCCATTTGGATGCCCAATCTTCCAATCTCACAAGGTCCTCCTGCAATTCATCACAATCTGCTTGAGATTTAATGACTCTACATAATTTTGTCATCCACAAATCTGATCATGTCACTCATCGTACCCCTTTCCAGATCATTTATCAGTATATTAAAAAGCACTGGTTATTTATAATTTGGTATTATTTTCATTCTGTAACTTGAAGTGATTTCTTACAAGTAGATACTTGTAATATGTTTAAAATGCAATAAATAAAAAATTAAATAAATAAATAAAAAGCACTGGTCCTAGTTCAGATCCCTGAGGCACTCCACTGTTTACCTTTTTCCACTGTGAAAACAGACCATTTAATCCTATTCCCTATTTCCTGCCTTTTAACCAGCTAGCATTCCACAAAAGGACATCGCCTCCTATCCCATGGTACTTCATCAGAAATAGCTTAATACCAAAACAAGGCTTTCTTCAGTGTAGTTTTTACCTGGTGGGGCTGGCGTGCTTTTATAGATAGATGGGAGCATTTGGGGATTTCCTGCAGCCCTGGCAGAATTTTTCACAGAGGACCACCAGGGGGTGCCACTCTACCTGCCAAATTTGGCATTTGAGAAAAGTGAAACCCCTGACACAGTAAAATGAAAAAATTGGATATAACCTCTAGAAATCTGTCTCTGGTTTTTAAGGAAGCCTTTTCCTTAGATGCATCAGTTCAAATATCTGCTCCTTGGCCCTGTTGCTTCTTCTCTCGTTTTTATTCTAAGGTTGTCATTTTATTCGTGCATTAATGTATTTTTGTTTTGCTTCATAAAAGATGTGCACCTTTTTGTTATGGTCACATTCAATGATTTTTTTTTTTTAATTCTCTGTCCCTGAGTCTGCTCTTCAGCTGTCCTTGCTATATTATTGCTGTATCAGTGTGATGTTTGCATGGGGCTCTGAGGAAAATCCAGTCTGTAGCTGCCCATGCTTCACATGTATGGGTGAGAAGTCTGCATGGGGCTCTGGTGATCTACTCTTCAGCTGTCTGCTGTATTCTTGCTTTACATGCATCAATGTGATGGCGACAAGGGAATCTGATCGAGATCTGCTGTTTGCTGTCTGAGCCATATTCACAATTTACATAAATCCCTATGACACCTTCATGGGGATCTGAGGAGAACAAACTTGCAGTGAATTGGGCATCCCATCCTGCAGGCCAGGGGTGGATTGCAGGAAAATAGCCCGGGCGGATTTTTTTTTCCTAAATCAGCCCATGGAGTATCTGACTCTCATGCATTTTCCCTGCAGTGCATATTTCTTCAGCTCCCAAAAGCAAGCCAAACTGATCTTTTTGAGAGGTAGATCATGTGACCTAGAGCCTGGCAAAATTGAGTAAAAAATCTCCTTCCAACATAAATTTCACATTTCTTCTAAATAACTTAGTAGTGCAGCAGACCCTAGACCAGGGGTGAGCAGTCAGCAGCAGTCACCATGCAATTGGCTGGGCATGTCGGCACTTAAACGTGACAATCCTTCCTAGGAAAAGGCAACACTGCAAATATTACATAAGGCCCTAAAACACCAATACACCTATTGGGAAAAGAGAACAGGCGCCTCTGGTGGGGAAAGGTTTTTTTTTTTTATCATGTAAGAGCTGGATGCCAGGTCTGGGCTGTTCCTACCCCTACCACCATGGCTAATCAACAGCGATCTCGGCGTGACCACAACTCAAAAGTTCCCCGGTATGGTGCGGGTGTGCGTTTTTTTTCAGTTTTTCACTTGGTGCACGCTAAAACCATTCAACACGCGCCAAATGAAACAAGGAACAAAACATGAACATGAGAGGGTTTTTTTTTCTCTGCGCGCCCCTCCCCACTGTCCAGGACGGATTCCATTCACCCACCAGTTCCTAACCCAGTTTGCAGCCTCCTCCTGTACCGCCCAACGTGCTCGCCAATCTCCCGTGCCTCATAAAAGCCTCAGCCGGATAAGGCAACAACCCCTGCTCCTCCCTGAGCCACCGTTACTGCTCCTTCATCAAAGAACTGCCATTAGGTTTGTCTAACTGGATCCTCCTCCTGTGGCTTCTTTAGCAGCGTTTCCATAGCTTTTCCCCCTCCTCCTGAAGCCGGACCGATGAGACTGCAGTGACCTCCTGCTTCCCACTTTTGTGTAACGGACTGAGACCTTAGGCAGATCCAAGGAGCGAGGTCCCCCTTTCGAGCTTCTGGCTGGCCACAGGGGACGGGGATCTCCCCTATGGACTTCCACCTGGGGATGGGGACCCCCCCCCCCGGAAGAGGAAGCCAGCCGGGGTGCCCCTCCGATGACGCGGAAGAGTGACGGTTGCTGTAACAGAAACGGCGTGGGACGCTGGTGCCCCGGTCCCCTCGATGCTGGGGCACCCCTGGCAGTCACTGGTATTGCCCCTGCCTCTCCTGTAAATCGGGTGGCAGGACCGCGTGCTTCCGTTCTCCTCCGGTTCCTCTCTGGGAGCAGCCCCTGACTGCCTCCCAGGGTAACACTGAAAGGGCGGCTCTTTTCAGTGTCCTCCGGCAGGTCCCGTCAGGCCCCGTGTTTTGTGTTAAGCAGGAGAGCAGATTTGCAAGAAGTTGGGAAGACGAGCGCTGTTGAGGCCGGAGATTTAGTTACTTCTGCTTTAACTTGCCTTTCCACAAAGCGGTCAAGGTCAGGAAGAGCCCGGCAATGAAACGAAATAAAATACAGCTACCACCAAAAAAAACCCCGGTATCTCAGACTCCAAACAGATCCCTCCTTCGTGCCCCGAAGAAGAGAGCAAGTGAAGAGAATGGCAGCCAGGCCTGGTATCCCCTCTCCCGGGTCCTGCTCCCCCGGGACAGACATTCCCCCGTCCCTGGGCACGGAGACCACGAGATCGTAGGATCCCGATAAACCGGGTAGAGGTGGGGGAGAGCACGAGAAAGCTGCGAGAAATAGTGGGCTCGCAGCTCCTCGGCCTGCATCTCCCAGGAGCGAAGCCATTTCCGTGCGAGTGAGAGAAGGGAGGCAGGAAGGTACCAGGGAAGGGGGGCAGCTGCGCCACACGGTTTCATTTCCAAGGTCCCCGTCCCCTTCTGACCCTCCCAGCCTCCGGTCGGTCATCAGGGGCAGGTGCGGAAGGGGGTGGACCGTGGCTGCCCTGGCAGCTCCAGCCGCCCGGGCCTACACCGCATTCTCCCTCCTTAGCAACCGAGCCCATTGCCATGGCAACGCTGGAAGATGCATCTGCATTCCAGGCCGGCTGTGCAGGCCCAGAAATACGAGAGGGGGGAAAAAAGCGTGACACGCGCGCACACACCCCCCCAAAGCAAGCCCTGTGAGGTGAGATTCAAGGACCTAAAAACGTCTACGCTGCAGCAGAGGGGGAAATGTTAACAGAGACATTTGAACACCTGAAAGATATTCATAAAGCACAAAGAAAGCAAACCTTTTTCACAGGAAAAGAAGTTCTAAAACAAGGGAGTCCGGATATGAGGCTGGAAGGGGGCATGGAACAGCCTCTGAGTTGAATAAGCACAGAGGAGCCTTGGTAGTGAGGGGTAAAGCCTGGGACGGGCGCAGAGGATCCTCAGTGGTGGGGGAGTGAGGGGTAAAGCCTGGGACGGGCGCAGAGGATCCTCCGTGGTGGGGGAGTGAGGGGTAAAGCCTGGGACGGGTGCAGAGGATCCTCAGCAGTGGGGGAGTGAGGGGTAAAGCCTGGGATGGGCACAGAGGATCCTCAGTGGTGGGGGAGTGAGGGGTAAAGCCTGGGACGGGTGCAGAGGATCCTCAGTGGTGGGGGAGTGAGGGGTAAAGCCTGGGACGGGTGCAGAGGATCCTCGGTGGTGGGGGAGTGAGGGGTAAAGCCTGGGACTGGTGCAGAGGATCCTCGGTGGTGGGGGAGTGAGGGGTAAAGCCTGGGACGGGCGCAGAGGATCCTCAGTGCTGGGGGAGTGAGGGGTAAAGCCTGGGACGGGCGCAGAGGATCCTCGGTGGTGGGGGAGCGAGGGGTAAAGCCTGGGACAGGCGCAGAGGATTCTCGGCGGTGGGGGAGTGAGGGGTAAAGCCTGGGACCAGGTGCAGAGGATCCTCAGCATGGAAGTCTTTATCCTCCATTGCAGTTAATGTTTTCAGCATTTTTCTAAAGAAAAGGAAGGGCAATAAATTGCAGGTTTTAATATAAAGAATTGCACATCATTCTGTCTTTGGCATGTCACATAAGCTAAGACTACATCCTTGCCAGAGAGACCCTTAGCGATGCCAGACTTGGGAACTTTTGAGTTATGGTCACCTTGAGATTCAGTGGGGGTATGGAGGGGGATGTGTGCCATCCAGTGAAAGGGAGAGGAGGGGTGCAGTGTTTGTGTGTGAGAGAGAAGGGACTGGTGCCGTGTGTGTATGCCACATTGGGTGGGATGTTAGGGGGAGCAGGGCTTGAGTGTGGTAGGGGCACCTGCCTCCTCTCCCCCACACCACTGCAATTCAGATCCTTGATCTCTGATTGCACCCCCCCCCCCCCAGATCCCTGGAACCTTCCTTCCTGCCTCTCCCTTTTCCCCAGATCCTGCAGGCAGGGCTCATGCAAGAATTTCACTCAGCCCAGTAGGGGCAGGCACCCTGAGATTCCCCCCCCCCCCCCCCCCCCAGTCTCAGTTTATGGTGAGGGCTTTTCTAAGATAAACAGTAGGCAGATCAGTTTTACTTAACTTGATGATTTTTTTTGTGTCAGCCTCTCAGGGGAAGGTTGAGGTTCTGAGAGAAAAGGAAATATTAATATTTCTCCATCTGTATGTTCCGGCTTCAGGTAATCCTTCCAATTAACTCCAGATGAAGTGTGAATGGCAGAGGGAGAGACAAACAATCCCAAGGAGCCGGAGGGCCTCTGGAAGCATCATGGAGAAAGAAACAGCAGGAAACTCTCTGCTCCAGTGGGCTTTCTCTAATTCTGCTGACATCTCCTCCACATACCTGGGAACCTTTGATTTCCAGTCACCCTGAGAATGTTGTGGATTAGTGGGGGAGGAACACTAACTTTCTCCTTTCTTTATGAGCATACACTCGCATGTTCACTCTCCCACACACACGCTCTCTCACTCACACCTGCTCACCTACACTCTCACGCCTCTCATTCTCCCACGTGCACACTGTTTCTCACTCACACATGCATGCCCACTCATGCTCACACTCTCTCTCTCTCAGGCCTGTACCCCCCCCCCCCCCCCCAGCGGCAGCCGCCTGCTTCTTCAGCCTGCGCAGTCACTTCCACTGCTCCTTTTTCCCGGGTAGATACTTCCTCATGCTCCTTCTATAGACCTCCCTGGCCAATGCTGCTACTTGTGACCGACATAGAGCTCCTCCTCCCTTTTCAGCCACACCTCGCCCATGCTGGTGCTGTCATCTTCCAGGGCCAGCACGGGCCATCTTAGTTGGGCACCCAGAGTTTTTCTATGTGGGCACTCAGCAATTCCTTTGGAATTTGAGAGTTTCCAAGTATGCTCCTCTGGCATTTTCAGCTCCTGCATTGTCTGCATTTTGCTGGAGTCTCCTCTGGTATTTCCAGCCCCCATGCTCTCTGCATTTTGCTGGAGTCTCCTGGCATTTTCAGCTCCTGCATTGTCTGCATTTTGTTGGAGTCTCCTCTGGTATTTCTAGCTCCTGCATTTTGCTGGAGCCTCCTCTGGCATTTTTTTGCCGCTGCGCGCTCTGCATTCTTCAGAGGTCTCCTCTGGTGTTTTCAGCTCCTGCATTTTCCTGGAGTCTCCTCTGGTATTTCCAGTACTGCACGTTCTGCATCTCACTGGAGTCTTCTCTAGCATTTTCAGCATTTGTGCTCTGTATTTTGCTGGACTCTACTCTCAGACTTGTAGCCCCTGTGCTCCCTGCATTTTGCTGGAATCTTACATTTTCAGACCCTTCATTCTCTATATTTTGCTGGCTGCTCCTGTGTTCTCTATATTTTGCTGGAGTGTTCTCTGATATTTCCAGCCCTGCGAGCTCTGCATTTTGCTGGAGTCTCCTCTGGTATTTTCAGCCCCTGTGCTGTCTGCATTTGGCTGGAGTCTCTGACATTTTCAGACCCTTCATTCTCTATAGTTTGCTGGCCGCTCCTGTGTTCTCTGCATTTTGCTGGAGGGTTCTCTGCTATTTCAGGCCTTGGCACACTCCTAATCATCCCCAGTTGAAGACGAGCCCCACTCTGGATCTGAAGTCAGAACCTGTTCACTAATGGAGCAGCAGAGCTGCTACGGATGTAAAAGGCTCAGAAGGGAATGGCTTGATAGTAGGGGGACTGAATCTTTTTTTACATAACGTCTTGAGGGCAGATGTAGACCAAAACCACAGTCTGCCCAGGGGTGTGCACATCTACCCAAAGTAGGCCAAATTCCCACACGAGGCGTATAGGAGTAGGAGGGACTAGAAGTATAAAAGCCGAGCGCGGACATAAATTTTCCTCCTTTAACCTGGTCCCTCGTCTGCTTTGCTGTCCTGCTGCTGCTGCCCTGTGTTTTACGCTTGCATCTCCCGCCAGTCGGCGCTGCTGCGCTGAAGAACCTCTGACTCATCGACCAGGGGAAGGAGGGGTGCCCAGCTCAGCACTTCTGCTTCATCCCCCCCCCCCATCTATCAGAGTCCCCTCTTCCCCCCTCCCCAACAAGCATCTTCTCTCCACGGACCGAGCTGCTGAGTGAGCAGCTTAGCTTCCCCGTTACTCCCTAGGCCATCTTTAATGAGTCTACGTGTCCTCTCTCTCCCAGTAAATTTCAGGCTCTGCATATTATGGCGAGGTCTGCGACGGAGTGCCTGACGCTACTTTCATGTTCCATGTGTTTAATCTTTTTTTCTTTTGGGGTAACTATGCGGGATCGTTTCCTGGGGAGTTCATCGTTGGAAGCGTGTGACATATGTATCTCTAAGCGTGCGTACGTCTGGCTGTGTGTGTGTATCCACGAGCGTGTAGGTATATTTTATGTAGAAACCATGCAGGGTTGGGAAAAATCACAGGTGCCATGTTACCCGCACCGCCTAAAGGGACCGATGCAATGCCGGCCGCCGCCCGTGGCTTAACACGCAAGCGGACGCGCGTCCGTAACTCCCGATCCAATACGGGGAGTAGCCCGACCCCCCGACGCAGCGTGGCTAATGGCGCTCGTCACATGTACGTTCCACGTAGATGAGGCTGTTGGCTAATCCCCCCCCCCCGCGATCCAATACACTTTCCGCGCGGCCGCTGCGCCCACCGCAGCGCAACAAATTTCACGCCAGCCCGGGGCTGTCGTAAAGGTATGCATTGGGGGGGGGGGGGGGAAAGAGTAATCCTACTTTCTGTGGTTCCTCCTAATTGTATCGGCGCCGAACTAAGTAGCAGGAACCAAAGAAAGCGGTGTTTAGTTTAAAAAAAAAAAAAGGTTTTCGCAAAAAAAAAATAATTCTGGTCACCCAATTCACAAAACAAGATACGCGGTCCAGGCCGCGAATCTTGCGCGTGTCTGTGCCAGTAGCGGGAGAAAATGGACGCTCGAGATTGGGCGTCCGTTTTCCCACCCCGCTTGACAGCCACCTCTTCCTGTGCGCCCGATGACGAAGAGGAGCTAGGGACGTACATTTTTTTTTCCCCCTAGCGCCTCCTTGTTAGCGCGACCCCTCCCCCCCTCTCATTTAAATATTGAATCGCGCACCCAGGAGAAGGTGGCTTGGGTGCTCAACACCGAGCGCCCGTTTTTCTGCCCACAGTTATTGCATGGGACCCAAAGTTTGGGGGTCCGAATTTTCTGTCACAGGTTCGTGCCCAGGCCTAGCAGGAAAAGGGGGGAAGGATGGAGAGCAAAAGAAAGAGAGGGCTAGCTTTTCTTTGGAGGGGACAGGCTGACAACCCCCCCCCCCCAGAGCAGGGGTTTGGGGGGGAGGGGGTCCGCGGCTCGCCAGCGCCGTCCGCTTTCAGCAAGCGGCATCCGGGGAGCCTCGACTGCCCGCAGCCCGGCTTGCGAGGCGGAGGAGAGGGTTTCCATGGCAACCCTGCCGCGAGGCATCCGTCGCCCCGCGTCCTGGGGTAGGCTCGCCGGGGCAGGCGCTGCTGCGGATTTCCTGGGAGCTATTTTTAGCAGCCTGCCAGGGCTGGATTTGACAGCCCCCCCCCCCAAACTCATTAAAAAAAAAAAAAAATAGCTGGTGAGCGCACTCCTTCTCAGAAGGCAGGGCAAGGGGGCCGGCCCGGTGCCAGTACCGTACACCGTGGATGGAGAGGGACCTGGGTTTCATGCTCCCGTCTGGACCCTGCTGCCCAGCTCGAATAGGCTGGGGATAATGTGGACGCAGCGCTCTCGGCCCCGGGGGGAGGGGGGGGGTGGGAGGTTAGGGAGGCTTGCCTGTCGCTAACGGTCAAGCATCAGGGTCCCCGTGAGAGGGACACAATCTGTGCTCTGCTGGCCGAGGACCGTCACTGCAGAGACTGGGCTAGGTGAGCTCGGGGGGGGGGGGGGGGGAGGTATAAAATAGGGTGAAAGCCCCCCCAAATAATTGCAAATGAAGGTGTATAGTGCCAAGAGCGGGCATGAAAGACAGGAAGAGGTTGTGTGGAAAGATAGGATAGGGAAAGCAGAGGTACCCAGAGAGGCAGGGAGAGGAATTCTCCCCCGAGCTACGCCCAGAACAGGGATCCTAGCAGTGATGGGCACTGCTCTGCAGAGGGAGGATGGGTCAGGGGCCTTGTACCCTCTCCTCACAATACTGTCATTTAAAATATTCATGTGGGGATTGCGTTTGCCAATGAGAGTCCTCAGCCAGGAGGGAAGGGGGTGAGCCAGGGACCCGGGCTGTCTCTGGAACTGAATCTGGCCATTAGGTGTCGCTGCTGAGTGACAACTGGTGTTCCTCTTCTCCCCCCCCCCCCCCCTCGAGGGCCGCGAGTGGCCCCTGGAAACGAACTCTCCCACATGCACCGCGTCCTGCCTTCCTAATGACCCCCCCTCCCTCCTCAGCCCACCTCTCCTTTGGCAGCAGCTGCCAGGAACAATGCCAGACGGGGGGGGGGGGAGCATAAGAGCTCCCCTCCCCACCCCTCCATCCTTCTCATCTTCTCCTTCTCCTCTTAATTGTCACGACTCCCAGTAATTAATATCACTTTCTTCCTAACGAGCAGAGGGAGGGGCTGGGGCATGATGCATATGTAAATGTGTCTTCATTAGCATGCAGCCCACACTCCCTGGGATTCAGATGGTGCTGAGAAGCAGAGGCAGCTCTCGCTCTTTCTCTCTCTCTCTTCCCCCTCCCTTTCTTTCCCTGATTTCTCTTCAGATCAAATAAACTGGAGTAGCGCTCTTGGCCTCCTTTTGACCAGAGTCCCAGGCAAGGGTCTGAGCCATGAGCTAAAGACAGAGTCCCTTTTTTTTTTTGGCTGAGACCGGGGACCTGAACAATGTGGGAGTGGGGAGGGGGAAGAAAGAGACTCTGCCAGCTTGACCCCCCCCCCCCCTTTGGGAACACGATGATGTAATGACCAATTACCAAAGCATTAGACCTCCTGCTAAAATCCTTTCTTTTTTTTTTTTAATCTATTTCTTCTTGTCTCTTTTTCTCTCCCTCTCCGTTTTTTTCTTCCTTTTTCTCGCCCTCTTTCTGCTTGCTTTGGCTCTCTGTTGTTTCTTCTTCTTCTTTGGCTCTGCCTCTCTTCTCCCTTCCTATTCAGTGGCAGAAGAAGTGAGTGGATAAAAGACAAGGAGATGCCAAGAAATTCCCCCCCCCCCCCCAAGGCTGGGTGCATTGCTAAACCTCCAGGCAGAGGCTGGGGGGGGGGGGGGGAATCATTATTCCATTGCTACTAATTAAGTAATTAATCACAACAGAGGAGTAGGCACTAGGAATGGAGGATCTCTTCGATCTACCTCTAGAGCATTCTGAATATTCTGGTCATTGTGTGGAACATTCCAAATGTTAATAAAAAAATAACTATTCCTGTAAGAAATAATATAGAGAGAAATGATGTACTATTTTACCTTGTCATCTTCTTTCTGGACAATAACAGAAACCACCAGCAAGATTGGTGGCAGCGGTGGGATTGGCGCCTGGATCTGTAGACGTCACAGCACTGTGCAAGCAGCAGTAGGTTACACTTGCAAGATGCCACTTTAGTTCTTTGGAATATTTCCCTCCCTTGTGCTGCTTTCATCCACTGTCTGAACTAAAAATCTGATTATTTTTCTACCCTAAAGACCACACAGTATTCTTTCTTTCCATAGTAAGGAATGGCACCTCTGAATATTTCAGAGCATGGCCAGTGTGTCCTGCAGAGAGTGCACAAAATATAGGTCATAGGTGCTGAGAATTATCCTTTTCCCAGTAGTGCAAGTGGAGGGGCCAGAGCTGGCTGAGGCCTGACAGTCATCACAAGGGAAATACTTATAGGAGACTTAATTAACGCGCAGCATTACAAACTCATAAACAGTGTCTTCATCTCCTCCCTGTGACCTTAAAGTGAGTCACTATCTCTCTGTGCCTGGGCTCTAATCCCCGGCTCTGTCACTGACTGTTGCTCTATCCCACCGTGCCTCAGGTTACCTGAATAGTTTTTCCTACCACTTTGGTTCCCCTTTGGGAAGCAGTGTGCCACTGAGGGGGACTGTATACGCCTTCCAACTCCATTTCTTTCTTTCAGCACAGTCGGAACCAATGCTGCAATTCCCCTCCCTCCCAATGTTCCTGCTCTGGTTATTGCAGTGACGGTCCTGAGGGCAGGAGACGAATGCAAGGGCCCCTTCTGGAACCCTCTGTCATGGGCTCTAAATCTGCCTTGGTGATCGCAGTGACTCCCTTCTCTTCACCTCCCCCTGCCTCCAGCGTGCCAGATGCTGTGAATGCTCTCTCTGCTGCAGCTGCTCCGGTGTGAAGACCGGGAATGGACCTGGGGACCATCCGCTTGGCCACAGAGCCAGCTTCAGCAACATTTCCAATAAATGTTTAATCATTTCCTCATTCAGTTGAATGAGCACAGTGTTGAATCCACAGTATTAAAATGAGAATTATTCTTGGGAAACTGAGATGAAATGCCATCTTATGGCAGTAACAGTGGCTGCAACCCCCTCCTCTCCCCCCTTGTTTCTCACATCTTTCCTCTCTCTGTGAATCTGTAACCAACACCTTGTAGGGGAGGGGGGGGAGTGTAACATAAAAATATCCTCTGTGAAGGTGTATATATATATATATATATATAAAACATGGGGTGCTTTCTGCCCATTTATTCACACAAGAACGCCGGTTACTTCTGAATGACCCGGATCGGCCTCTGGTAATAGAGGGGATGCTGGACTCTATGGATGATTGGTCTGACCCAACAGGGCACCTCTTATGACTATACTCAATTAAAAATTGCCCCTTCTTGATCTGATCCCACTTACCTTAAGTCTTTTGCCGTCATAGCCTTGCTCTCTTTAACTCAAAGCCTCTCGTTCATTTTTTTGTCTGCATCTGTGTTGACTAAACTGTAAGCCCTAAGGAGCGGGGATAGTCCATTATGTGCTTCTGTATACTGCTGCATACTCTCGGTTTGTGCTATACAAATTTAAGAAAATAATACGTGGGAAAGGGAATGCCTTTGGACCACTGATCGGGGACTTTCCCCCCCATCAACAGATGAGAGTCTCAGGGAGTTGCAGGGATGCATCTCTCACCCCCATCCCCCTCGAAATGCATGGAGCCTACTTCTGCCTGTCTCCTTTGGGTCAGAAACAATTTAACAGTGGGCTGAGAAACAATGTATCGATGTGCAACAATACAGAATGGAACATGGATACTTTATAGGTCAGGAACAGTAACTGAGAACACAAGTTTTCTTCCCTCGCTGTGCCTACTTAAAAGAGGATGTTGATAGGCCATGGATGGAGGAGTTTAATGGGTGACCAGATAAGCTGTGTCTTAAAAGGAGTGGACTGAGCTAGTCCTGATTATATTATCTGCACCCCCATCCCACTGTAGCTCTGAACATAAGAACATGCCGTACTGGGTCAGACCAAGGGTCCATCAAGCCCAGCATCCTGTTTCCAACAGTGGCCAATCCAGGCTATAAGAACCTGACAAGTACCCAAAAACTAAATCTATTCCATGTAACCATTGCTAGTAATAGCAGTGGCTATTTTCTAAGTCACCTCAATTAATAACAGGTAATGGACTTCTCCTCCAAGAACTTATCCAATCCTTTTTTAAACCCAGTTACACTAACTGCACTAACCACATCCTCTGGCAACAAATTCCAGAGTTTAATTGTGCGTTGAGTAAAAAAGAACTTTCTCCGATTAGTTTTAAATGTGCCACATGCTAACTTCATGGAGTGCCCCCTAGTCTTTCTATTATCCGAAAGAGTAAATAACCGATTCACATCTACCCATTCTAGACCTCTCATGATTTTAAACACCTCTATCATATCCCCCCTCAGGTGTCTCTTCTCCAAGCTGAAAAGTCCTAACCTCTTTAGTCTTTCCTCATAGGGGAGCTGTTCCATCCCCTTTATCAATTTGGTTGCCCTTCTCTGTACCTTCTCCATCGCAACAATATCTTTTTTGAGATGCGGCGACCAGAATTCTACACAATATTCAAGGTGCGGTCTCACTATGGAGCGATACAGAGGCATTATGACATTTTCCGTTTTATTCACCATTCCCTTTCTAATAGTTCCCAATATTTTGTTTGCTCTTTTGACTGCTGCAGCACACTGAACCGATTTTAATGTTATCCACTATGGCGCCTAGATCTCTCTCTTGGGTGGTAGCTCCTAATATGGAACCTAACATCGTGTAACTACAGCAAGGGTCATCTTTCCCTATATGCATTGCCTTACACTGCTTTACTTAGGGAGATCGGGGTACTGGTAGCTGTGGGCATCAAATAGAAAATGCCATGATTCCTTGAAATGGAACGACATCATTTATTTATTTAAAAACTTTTCTAAACCGTCGTTAAGTTAGATAACCGTCACAACATAAGAATTATCTAGAAATGAAGCTATGCACAAGCTATCCCTTCTCCAGAACGCTATCAGCTTTTCCAGAAAGGGGTGGATTTACACTCAGGCCCAGCAGGCTTCTGCCGAGGGCCACAAAATTCTGGGAGGCAGCAATCTGTCGCTGGTGACCACCCTCTCTTCTAGAATCAGCACCAGGAGACACAGGAGCTGTGCTGTCCGAGAAAAGGGGAGCGGGGGGCTGGAGGGAGGAGTCTGTGCTGGAACTGGTACCGTGCAGTGAAGGGGTTGCAACAGCAGTCCGGGGGAAGACGAAGGATAAGAGTTGGGGAACTGCACAGTCATAACCTACCATGGCGAAAAAGGTAAAGTTGTCCCTAACGCCAGGCCTGCATTAGGGGAGGGCATAAAACCAAGACTGGCGCAGCCTACCGCTTCTACGGAGCCTGGAGTCGGCTTTCCACTTCGTTTAAAGGTCATGGCTGGGTTTCCTGGCTGCCTCTCCCTGGCCTCCCAGCAGACAGGATGTATACGAGAATGCACTGGAAGCTCTAGGGGGCTATAGAGCGAGCCTTAATGGAGCAGAAAATCAGCAGAGCTAGAAGGCACTCGGCCAGGAGAATATGTATTCCCCCAACACAGGCGGGGCTGGAAAACAGGGCTAGCCCTGATCACAAAAATAGGATGTGGAGTTTAAACAGTCCTGTCTCCTGGTAAAAAATAAATAAATACCAAAATTCAAACCCAGCTGGAGGCTTGTAGTGTGCTGGAAGTGACAGAATCATCAGAACAGAGCTTACGTATTCTGACCACAAGGGAGACTTTCCAAAAAAAAAAATAAAATCAATAAAGGTGACTAACATGATCGATAAACCCCAGGGAATATGACATCAGGTCTCTTATCTGTTCACCTATCAAGGGCCCATAGCTTGGAAAAAAAAATACCCCCATCTAAACTTCTTCAGTGACCTCCAAATCAACCCAGTGGTTGTGCGTTTCCCCACACTTACACACCTGTGTCTGTAGGAAGGGTGACCTCGCGCCGTCAAATGCCGTGTCTATGGATGGCATCATTCTCTGTTTGCAGGTCAGGGCTGCTCAGCCTCCCCACCTCCCCCCGGTTACAGTGCCAGAAACGCTGCACAGATAACCTGGCACAGCAGAGGACATGCATAGGGCAAGAGGGTAGCAAACACTACAGAAATTTCTCCCCTGGGGAGGGGTGGCTTGGAATACTTGGAGTAATTCTTATGCGGGTCAATAAAAATAATAATAAAGGATACTGCAGATTGCAGAGATTTGCTGGAAAAAGGGATCCATTTCTAAGAGGCCTATTTCCTATAACTATTATTAAATAATTAGAGATTTCCTGCCATTTTGTGTCTATGGAAAAAAATGCTTGGTAAACAGGGCCGTAAGATTTACCAGCAATAAGGTAATGCAATGCCGAAGGATTTGGCCAATTAGTATGCGGGATTCCTCTTCCATCGCACCAAGTCCCTTCTACTACATCCTTAATCTATTTAATAAGACACTCGCTCTTGGTTCTTTGGTTAGAGAGTGGTTGCTGCATTGGTAAAGGAATCCGAGGACCTTCGATGGGAAATAAAATAGCTAAGGTAAAGAAAGAGACAGAGAAGACTAAAGAGAGAGAGAAAAAATACAAAAAAGAGAATGAAGATTAAAAGGAATTGATTTGTTGGCATTTCCTAATGATGTACTAAACAAAACACCTATTGTGGTATACATTCTGGTCAGACACAGGACGTGTGAAGTCTCAAGAGCAGAAAGACATCAGCAAGACACTGTTCCACGTTGATTCAACTTAATATTGTATTTACAGAATTTTTTTCTCTAGCATTACAAAATAAATTTACAATATTTTCCCCAGACCGTGGCGAAAAAGCCGGCGAAACCATCCAGCTCGCCGAATAAGACTCTTGGTTTGGCGTTACCGGGGGCTGGCCAAAAACTTTCCAAAACTCTGTCCAAGGATGTTTCAGAAGAGAAGTGTGGCAGGAATGAGGAACAGGTCCCGAAATAGGGGAGCAGCGGCAGACCTGCATTCACACCTACCATACCGTTTGCTAGCCCGATGAATCAAAACACTTTTTTTTGTCTCCAAATAAAAATCTTTACTGAATATTGCAGCAAATAAGAATCCATAGTCCAAAAAAAAAAGTCAGAGCCATCCAGTTATTATGGTTCTTATTATTATTATGACTATCATTTCATGTTTGAAGTTGTCGCAGGCAGCCATCTTGGAATCAAAACCAGGAAGTGACGTGAAGGCACTTCCTGCCTATCCTATAGTGCTGGAGCTGAAAGGAGAACAGTGTTGTTAAAGGCGCCATTATGCATGTTCAGAGGGTATTTAATTTTGAGGATTATTGTTTTCAATGAAATGACTAAATTAAACCACATTTTTTTTCTCTCCCTGCTCACTCCCACCCCAACATATCTCCTAGTGGGAAAGAGGTAAACACTAGAATTTTCGGTTCATGGTTTACTTGCCGGCAAATGAAGTCTCCCATTATTTTGGTACATTCCGGATACTGTACAATAACAATTTTTTGGATTTTTAGCCGACCTTTCCAAATAATCGTCCAGGTGACTTATGGCATTATTAGTATTCAAATACAAGTCCCTGCTCCAAAGACCTTACAGGTTATCTGAGGCAACAGGAGATGAAGTGATTTGTGCAAGGTCACAAGGAATGTCAATGGGGATGGAGTGAGATTTGAACCCTGGCTCTCAGCCCAGTGCTCTAACCAATAGGTCACTCTATATAAAAAGACATATATATCACATACATACTGTTTCAGCAATGTATCAAAATAGAGAGGGTGGCCATATGCTGCACGGGGTACTATGGAAAATGGGAGCTGGATGGGCGTCTACAACAGGGCCCTCAACCTCCCTGCACTATATCTCCCTTCGAAACCAAATGAGAGAGACCCTCCTGTTTCTGAAAACTTGGAAAAGGGGGGGGGGGGGGGAGCCACACACTTCTCCACAGCCTCTGCGCCGAGAGTGGTACCCATCCAACAGATAAAAGGATTCATTGAAAAAAAAGGAATATGAAAGTCCGGACTGCAAACCAGTGTGCTTGTTTATTTTAATGCTCATCGTTCTCAGAGTATAGGTCTTCCACCCGGCTATGACTGCGCTAATCCTTGGGGTTAAAATAAATGTTTATACATTATAGAATCATCTCAGCACCCACCCAAAATCGTCTGAGACGCCTACAGCATTGAAAGATACCAACGTTTTCCCTGGAGACGGGGAGAGGGCAAGGTCAGGTCTGCTGCCTCTTTCACCTCCGGTCTCCCTCCCCACTTCCAAACTTCATTTTTATTTTTTGAGAATGGCGAGGGAAGTGATGAAAACAGAAAAAAAAAAAACCCAAAACATGATGGGGAAATAAGAGAGAATGAAATGGGAGGGAGGAGGGAATGAAAAAAATGAAAACAGAAGCGTGAAATGGGACAGAAATCGGTCAAGAAAGGCAGAGATGAAGGGAGAAAGCAATAGAGAGAGAGAGACTGCATGAGAAAAGAGAAATCCTGTAAAATTAAACCTAACCTCTGAACTGCAAAGATTCACCCAGGCTTTAGGATGGGTCCTCTGTCATTACAGCCTGGTGGCGTGCCACCCCTCTGCTGGTGTCACTCTGCACCCCTGGATAGGGAGTGGGGGGAAGAAAGGATCAGGTTAGACTTCGGGACGGAGTCAGGGATAAGGGAGGGGTTAGGGATAGGGTTAAGCAGAGTCGGTTCTTCATTAGGCAAAGCAGGTGGGTGCCAAACTAATTTTCTTTAGTGACCCCCCCTCCCCAAGAATCTTACAGGTGCTGCCGACCGACTTTTAAGGCACAGTGCCACAAGACAGAAGGGAAGGGGTGCCGGTTCGATGTGGGGGGGGGGGGGGGGTTGAGACGGAGAAGAGGGAGTTGGGCGGGTGGTGAGAGAGAGGATGCTAGCCAGGTGAGGGCAGGGGGGAGGGAGGAAATTGGGCTGATGGTCTGCTGAGCAGGAAGTGAAGGGGGGAAGAGAGGAAGAGAGGAGAGATGATGGACAGGGGGTTGCCGAGAAGGGATGCTGGGCACTGGACGGGGGGAGGGGGGCAAATGGAGGAGGATGCAGGGCTTGGCAGAGGGCGAGAAGACAGCGAGGGGGGGGGGGATGCTGGGCCAGATCTGCCGCCGACAGGCCAGGGTGTAAGGGGGGGGGGGGGGAACGTAAGCTTGAAGAGTTGGTAAGCGCGCCTTTCACCGGCCCAGGCGTTAAGGAGAAGGTCAAGGTTACAGTTGGGGCTAGAGAAAAGGTTTAGGGTTATAGTCAAGGTTAAGGTTAGGGCTCCTCCCCCTCACCCCCGTCCATCACTTACCTTCCACTGACCCATAAAAAAAAAAAAAAGCACAATTAAAAAAAAAAAAAAAAAAAAAAAAAAAAAAGAGGGAAGAGGGTAGGCTAGACAGCACGCCAAATATATCACACCGCCTCTTCCTTCCTCCTACCCTCATCCCCTCCTTTTTTTTTCCGGCTAAAAGAAGGGCAGGCCCAATCACTGCTATCCAGCGCGTCTAGGTGGCCAGGACTGGCACGTTATTATTACACCATTAATGATAATTAAAAATGACAAAGTTCTCCATTAACGAGGCAGGACTTAGCTTGGCAGATAAGATGGCGGGGGGGGGGGGGGGGGACAGGTTGGCCAGAGAAGATTTAAAAAAAAAAACAACCCAGCATTTTTTTCTCTATTTCTCTCAAGTTTTATCTTTTTTTCTTCTTTTTTTTTTTTTTTTGGTCAAACATGCATTTTCCAAATGCTTCCTTCTCCCTCCCTCCCGAAGCATTTATTCTATTCATTTCCGGGTTCAACTTTGTTAATTACTTTTCCTTTTACGAAACTGACATGTCATTTTTTTACAAAAAAAAAAAAAGTTATATATATGTCTGTGTGCATATATTATATATATATTCATATATATCTATATGCACATACATATATGCATATTGTAATAAAAGACCTCCTCCCCATCAGGGATTTTGCTTTCAAGCAATTTACATTTGTTCGGTCCGGGAGCGTTTCCATTTGCCATTTCAGCCTACGAACGCATGCCAAATCTTCTTCAAAACTTGTCGTTTTTTTTTAAATTTAAACTCCCATGAAACAATGAGAGTTTTTTTCCATTTGACATTTAAACAGAGAGAGAGAAAAGAACTCTGCTTTCAAATTCCCTTTTACAGTTTGCTTTTTTTTTTCTTTCTCTTTTTTTTTTTTCTTTTTTATATTTCAAAATAAAAATTATTCCGAAATAATTTCCTGTTTTCTCAGTTTGTTTCTCCCCTCTCTGCATTTTGCTTTCGTGGTCGACCATCGTCTATTTTATTTGTATGTACCTTTTTTTTTTTAAAGGATGAATATGCCATCAAGGAAGAAGAAGAAAGGGGGGAGGAGAGTAGAATCATAAGTTTGACTATACCCTTGTGGTGGAGTGTGGGTGAGGTAAAGTGTTGTTGTGGCCAGTGGGGAACGTGTTGAACGGATGCAGCGACTGCATCCCGGGGATGGTGCTGGGGATCATGGTGATGGTGTTGGGCGTCATCAGCGGCACGTCGTCGGGGGCCCGGCGCAGGGCGAGGGTGTAGTCGGGTGGGCAGGCGGGTCGCAGGATCTCGTGGGGTCTCAGCGGCTCCAGGTCGTGGGCATCGTGTTCAGAGTGCTTGATCTGCAGCGACATGATCTCCTCCTCCGGCCCGTGCACCAGGTCGTTGGCAGCACTGCCGCGCTGAGGGCTGAGCCGCCGGCGCAGCTCGTGACGCTTGTCCCGCTTGTAGTAGAGGGCAGCGAAAGCTAGGATGTTGAGGAAGAGCAGGGAGGCGCCCACAGCCACTGTCACACTCAGCTCGGTGGAGTAGTCGCGGGAGTCCCCCGGGAAGGGTGGATAGCGAGGGCGGTCATCCGGGTCGTCCTCATCTGGCGGCAGTGTTGGGTGGGTGCGACGGGTGGTGCTGGGTCCTACTCGGGAAACAGGGGGCCACCTGGTGCTGTAGGGCGGGATCCGAGTGGTGGTTGAAGTGTGGATAATCCCATTCAGGTTGTGCAAGTGTGGCACCAGCTCCAGCCAGAAGGCAACCTTATTGGCACGATAGTTGTCCCGGACACGAGGCTTCAGTCCAATGTGCAAGTACTGCTTGTCCTTCGTGTTGAACTTGGTCCACACCACCTCTTCAAAACGGTTGGGCTTGGTGTGGATGAACTTTGTATCTTGAGGGACAGGCTGGTTTGGATCTCTAGGAAAGATGCAAAAGTGTAGATAACACGGGTTACAACTCAATTCTTACCTCTTATCCCTTTTATAAAAGCCCCAGGGGCAGAACATTCCCTGCCCATTAACACCAGAACACCTAAGGAGCCTCAGATAAGGACATTCTCTGTCCGCTAGCACTAGGTCACTGATAGTTTCTCCTCCTAAAAAAAACACCTCAGATCAGGACATTCTCTGCCTGTTAACACCAGGACACTGCTAAAATTCCTCCTTCTGAAGGAACTTCCGATCATATCTTCTCCTGCCCACTAATATCAGGTCATTGCTAAAAGGTCAATACGCAGGGCTCACCCGGTTTTAGCAAAGTTGGTCCAATACGTCATCACCACAGCACTCAGCATAACATCGTTCTTAGAGAAGTTGCAAGGGAACAAGTCAGTGGCGCCGATCATGGGGACCCCGAAGACATAGGGGATCTCATCACCATGGGCTGCGTCAGCCCACTCTGGCCTGGTGTCGGTCTGGCAGTGGTGATAGAAGGTGTAGAAGTAGACAGGTGACTGGTACTCAGCATGGAGCTTGGCCGTGGCCACCGCTGGTGCCACCCACTGATGGTCAGTGAAGAGCGCCAACAAGGTTTTGCGTCGCATCTCTCCATTGTCCCGATCAGCCCAGTCTGTGTACATGAACTTGATGGTCTCCCTTAGGATGTCTTTGCCCTCCGGGTAGCCGTAAAGGTTGTCAACGAAGTTGGATATGGTGAAATCGAAGTTGCTGGCTGAAATGCCATCCTCATTCTCCATAGAGTCCTCCACAAACTTCAGCCCTTCACCTTGGTTAACCCCAATTAGGATGTCATAGTTAAGGAACTCCCCCTGCTGCATAAGGATCTCAGGGTCATCTGGTACAACATCCCCATCCACCACGGGCCCAAAGGCAATGTGGTAGCGTGCTGGCTGGATGTCCTGGTCCACCAGCTCCCGGTAGGGTTTCCGGCGCAGACACTCCACGATCTCCACAGTGTCCATGTGGTTGCAGCCCACTTTGGCTGCCAGCATCTTGGTGTACTTCAGAGGCTGGTAGTTCACAGACCAGCTGGAGATGGCTGTGCCACTCTGGGCGATGGCCTTCTGAAACAAACCTGGAAAATAAGAAAAAGAAAACAAATATATGTGTATATATCTTATTTATTTGTTTATTTTAATAACCAGAGTTGTTCTTGTAAGGTGATCTAGAGGTGGAGCTCTTATTAGTGGCTGGTACTGTTCTGATTGGTGTGTCCAAAACTGCAGTTGCTTCCATGGGTTGGCTTAGCATTACTGGCTAGTCTCTAGATGGAGCTGTTCCTATTAGCTGGCCTTTAACATAAGATGCCCCTATTGAGTGATCAACAGGAAAGCTTCTTCATCTGGTTAACTTCTAGCCATAATTGCTCTTATTGACCAGCTTATATTGCCTGATATCTAGTATCATAGAAGATAACTTCTCATGTAGATAGTAGAAGATGCTCTGAATGGATGGCTAAAGAACTGTAGTTATTTCAGGTAGAGAGATTGTTACATAGCCAAAATCATTACGAAGTTGTTCCATGGCAGAATTCAGAATGGATTGGCCATAGCTTAAGTTATCTTTAATACACTGAGGCAGAGCCGGTGAATGTCCTATACATAGGTCCACTATTCAGATTATGCTACCCCGGGGGGGAAGGTACCTTCAGAATGGTGAGAGAGGATGAGAAGATTGACACAGGAGGCTCCAGCCCCTGAGCCGAAAATGGTGATGCGCTCCGGATCCCCGCCAAAGTGTGCAATGTTCTCTTCCAGCCACCTCAGGGCCTGGATCTGGTCAAGCAAACCATAATTCCCCTTGGCAGATTGGTCTCCGGTGCTCAAGAAACCTGCAAGAAAAGAGAGAAGACATGAACAGGCTGTTTTAGTGCCTCTTTTTTTTTTTTTTTGCAGCAGGCACTGATAATAATCAAGAATATACCAGAGAGCGCTCATACGGGGGGAGGTGGATCCTTGGCGAGAGCTGGGTGAGAAGGATCCCTGATGATGGGAATGAGTCAAGAGAGATGCCTGGTATGTTCCTGATGAGATCCGAGAAGGAGTCGGGGAAAGAGGCCTAGCAGAGGGGAGGACTCTTGATGAAAGCCAGATGGGAAGGAGTAAGGAGAGAGAGAGAAGATGAAAGGAACAGAAGGCATGGGGGTAACCTGCACGGAGCGGCAGTTACTACCACGAGCAACTTGCTGGGCAGACTGGATGAACCGTTTGGTCTTTATCTGCCATCATTACTACGTTACTGTGAAAGCGATGCTTGAATTCTTAGTATTACTGACTAAATGTCCAAGACGTCTTCTTGCTTCCTATCCGCGTTCCTTGCAGGAAAAGTCACTGCCTGAGAAGATGTCTGGGACCTCTGATGACGTGAGAAAAATGATTTCCAGCCTAACCGAAAATGGATAGCTGTTAGGTAGGATCCAGCAGGAAAGCACAGATGGGCTCTGCAGCATCTCTGCCATCATGTTCTCTGTTTCAGTGTCTTGCCATTGCAGGGGAGAGTTGAGGAGAGTTATAAAATGGGGGGGGGGGAAGGGGGAAATCCAAGGAAGGTTTATAGCCCTTGTTCCAGCTGATGTGCAAACCCAACGGAAAGTGCCGGGCCTAATCCTCCCCCCCCCCCCCCCCCCATATTAATAAATTGAGCACTTTCCTTGTCGCATCTGCTTCTTAATGTTGTGTACTTGGTCGCCATTTTGGATCTGAGCCTGAAAACGGCGTGCGTGTGTGTGTGTGTGTGTGTGTGTGTGTGTGTGTGTGGGCGGGTGGGGGAGGGAGGGAGTGTTTCCCTGGCAAGATAAAATGCCCTACCATTGGTTAGCTGGCCTGCCCATGATCTGCAAACTGTCTGAGCATGCTCGGAGCGTGTCCTGTGTAAGATATCCCTGCGCCTTGTGGCTGGCAATCAGCTTTTCTTTTTTTTTTTTTTTAACACTCGAGAACTGGCTGTTCCTGTGCTAGGAGTTATGATGCTGTCGAAGGACTGGAGGAGGCAGCGTTCACAGCTGCCTCCTCCAGTCCATGGAAGGGGACCGTCTGAGCCATGCGATGCGCTGTTTATTCATGTCGGTCGTGTACATATCGCCTCCCCATCCTTTAAAAGGTTGTCCTTAGCGCTGTGCTTACGGGGCGGGTTCAGGGTGCGCACGTCCTGGGACCACGAAGGGACCGCAGTCTACGGCCCCTGGCCCTTGGATGGGAGGGATAAAAAAAAAAAAAAAAAGAGGGGGGTTTGGGAGGGGAACCTTTGGTAGTAGGACCAGTGAGTAAGAAGGTCATGGCGCCAGAAGAGGTTGGTAGTGACTGAGCTGTAAGCCCAAAGGCACAGCAGAAAGCTGCTGAGTCAAGAATTAAAAAAAAAAAAAAAATTTGAAAAAGCTAATGGAAGATCAAGTGAATGGCTTTGTAATCAGCACCATCCGTCATAACTTCTCTCTCCGGCACTTGGAAACCATGACAACGCAGAGTTCAAACCTCCCAGCCTCACACTGCACTGTCACTATGTACAAGTAAACCAAAGGGGCATGCAAGAGACGGTGAATCCTAGGAGAAGGGCGTGGTGGCATTCTGCACTCTTTCCTAGAGCGCCTTCTTCTGGGAGAGGCTGGGACTGCAGGAGCTGTGAGCTCCCCCTCATAGCCGGCGCTCCTGCACCATCCCCTACAGCGCCTCCTGCTGGAAGTGGCTGGAACTGCAGGCTCTGCGTGCGCCCCCCCCCCTCCCCTCCCACACACACACACACAACCAGCACTCCTGCACCATCCTCTATAGCGCCGCCAGCTGGGAGAGTCTGGGACTGCAGGAGCTGTGAGCTCCTCTCCCCATCCTAGCCAGGGCAACGGTCAATGGTTCGGCAGGAACTGCATACATTTCCCCCCTCCCCCTGTGCCAGGCAGAACAAATGCCCAGCCCTCTGCAAGATCTGAGGCCCTGCACTCTCAGTGTGGACTAGGAGGGCGCTGTGTTCGTTTCTACGAAACGAATACTAATCTCTACCTCTTCTCCCTCTCCGACGCTGGCTCACAACACGTGTGGACCACAGCCAACTCTGCCTCAGGCAGGGAGGCAGAAGCGGGTTTCAAAGACTGCAGGTTTTAAAAAAACTTCCCTGCCTCGATGTTTCCGTTGGCAGATGGACAAGATTGTAAAGAGACATTCAAAGACCTCAAAGACATAAATTATGCACAAGAGGCATTTTTTTTTCCCAATGGAAAGAACGTTCTAGAATAAGAGGCCCTGATATGAGGCTGGAAGGCAGGTAGCAGACATGGGAGTAACCTGAGGAAATATTTATTTTCAGGAAGGTAGTGTGGGGGGGGGGGGGGGCAGGCCTTAACAAATCTATGGCGCAAATTTTAACCGCTGAAGCAGGACGCACCGTCAGGACTGCCGTCGGGGATCACAGTGCCCAGGACAACAGAGCCTGTGAGTGCCCCCTTTCCCGCATGGCATTTAACGCTCCCGGTTGGCTGCGCAAATCCTGCGGCATGCGCCCACGTTGCGGCAGGCTGGGCCATGACTGGCCAGCTTGCGGGCCATGCGGGCACATCCGTGCTGCTCCCCTACGTCCTCCCCCTGGCTTGGCATCCCCGACAGGAGGGGGTTTGTCTTGCCCACCCATATCAGGGGCCCACGTTCATGGCCATGCATGGAGACTGCTGCTCCTCTCCACATTCGTCACCTTACGAGAGGGGCAGCGGAGAATGTGCTGGCCTTTGGCCGTGGCACTCAACTTAGCGCTGAGGGGGGGACGCCTCTGTGGAAATGAAGACACAGGCTCTCTTGCCCTCGAGATGTAGGAGGGACAACTCAAATTATCTCTCTCTTTCTCATAAGCTTCTGCCATCAAAGCCATGATTGATGGCTTGCCTGGCCTCTTATGGCATTCCCTTCTGCTATCCCAGCATGAATGACACCCTGGAAGCAGCAGAGGGCAGGTGACAGCAGCCAGCAGGTACATCGGGCAATAAGAGCCACGTGGTTGTTGTCACCTTGAGGAGCAAAGGGCAAATACACAATTGGTAGAGGAGAAGTGGTGGAGGGGGTATGTATTTGGTAGGTGGTCACTCGCAGGATTGTGTGTGTGTGTGTGTGGATGCAGCTAGTGCTAAGCAGTCTGGGAGGCGGCCATTTTGTGTACTGTGATGACGCAGCCATGGCCAACCCCAACTGTGAGAAGCAGACGGATGTAATGACATTCTGGCCTGGGCAAAATGATTTTGATTAGGATAGTGGAGAGAGGGAGAAGAAAGAGAGAGAGAGCTACATAAAAAAAAAAGAGGGAGAGAAGTAAGGTTAAGGCCCCGAGATTTCCTTTGGGCATTTCCAGAAGCAACGAGCCTGGCTCCAGTAAAGGCCCTGGAAGAATATTTTGGGTCAGAATGAAGGTTACAAAAGGAAGTGGTTCACAGCCACGAGGACCAGGCATAGGCGCCGCCCTCCAATCCTCCTCCTTTCAAGTGTATTTTATCTTGCTTATAGTAACCCCTGGGAGGGGAGGAATGCTAGAAAAAAAAAAAGGTACAGTATAGGAAGAAAAGCTGTTTTGACATCTCCAACAATAATCCAAATAATATTAATGTAGGTCTTTTATTGTCATTAAGTTCAAAGAGGAGAAAGACCCTTTCCAGAACCACAGAGGGTCTTCTGTCTCTTAAGGGGGAAATTCAGTGGAGCAAGTGTACCCTGTGATGTCATTGGGGAAGGCAGCTGTAACCATGGTGGATGACATCATCGTTTCAAAGCTGAGCTAATGATGTCAATACAGGCAGCCAGGAGAGCTCTTGGATTGGTCAAAGGCTGTGCAAGGGAGCACAGGTGAATGGGCGGTGCTGGGTTATCCAACAGGCACAGCGGCATGTCCCTAGCACACCCCCTCCCCAATCCTGCAGGCTGTTATTTAGCTTAGTGGGGGGGGGGGGGGGCGGCTTAATCTGCTACTGCGAGTGGAAGAGTTCCTATTGGTTGGAGATGTCCAGGGGAAAAGGCAGGTCCTCTGGGTTTGAAGAGGAGTCTGCTTGGTTCAGGGCTGGGGTTTTACGAGAGCCACAGAATGGCTTAGACCTAAGCCAACTCTACACTAAAGAAAGCTTGCTACGTGGCCCCCCCCCCCCCAACTTGGAAGGAGAGTTCGGACACCTCACAGGCGTCTCCAGCCTTCGGATGGCAAGGTGGCCAAGAAAAAGGGGTATGGGATCCCGGAGGAGGCCGATGAGTTCTGGAATACGTATTAATGTTAAACTGTGCTGGGAAGTCTTAAGTCTTACGTTGTCTGCAACCCAACGTCTCGCTGTCGGCCGCGTTTGTAATGTTAAGGAAGGATCCCACTGTGAAAAGACCTGGACTGATTCTTCGGATTGGAAATGGGCCTTGCCCCTATTTGCTCGTTTTGTTATCCGCGCCGAACATATGATGCAAGGAAGTTGCGGAATTAGAAGCACGTAAAAATGAATAAATATCGTGAGCTTCATGTTTGACTACCCGAGGTGCGCAAGTCAGGAATTGTGTTAGATTTATTTATTTATTTATTGTCTTTTCTGTACCATCGCTAAGTTATATACCATCGCAACGGTTTACATGTAGGCACATAAGTAAGTTTGGAGTAAGCGTACTATAGTACATTCTAACAGGTGCCATTAAGTTTCGGTTACATTCAATCATAAAAATACATACAAATGTTTAGTGATGTAGGTTCTGGCCAGGTGTACCTAGAAGGTACTTTATACAGGTAAAAAAAAATCACATTTACTGTGTTATATTATTACATTCATCGTGTACTCAATTTGTTAAAATATTGTAATGCACATTTATGAGAATAGTGCTGTGTGCCGGTGCTCTTCTGTTTATTCCAGTGTATTTTCTATTCTCCGGTCTCTTTATAAAAGGCTTGTTTAAAAAGCCACGACTTTAGACTTCTCTTGAATGTTTTGGGGTCTCTCTGTAATCTGATCTCCAAAGGCATTATGTTCCAGAGTGTGGGTCCTGCTAAAGACAACGCCCTTTCTCTTACCTGGGTTAGTTTCGCTGTCGTGACTGAGGGAATGGTTAAGAGAGCTTTGTTTTCTGAACGAATGTTCCTGTGTGGGACGTGTACACGTAGTGCAGTGTTTAGCCAGTCTGCTTTTTCATCATGTATTAGTTTATGTATGGTGCATTGTGCTTTGTATTTTATTCTTTGTTCTATGGGTAGCCAGTGAAGTTCGGCCAGAGTTTCAGTTATATGTGTCCGGGAAAGCAAGCTTTCCCGGACACAATCGAATGACATCACTGTTTCCGTCTCAAAACAATCAGCCCTCAACCTTACTTTTGTATATAGTTTTTAATTTGTATTGTGTTCTATCGTTACCAATCTCTCCTCTCTCTTCTTCCATCTCCCAGTTCTGCTACCCTTGTTAAATGTAACTGCTCCTTCGATCACCTCAGTTCCAGTTTGATGTATTTACTGCACTCCTGTTTTATGTAAACCAGCAAGATATGTTGCCATGATTGCCGGTATATAAAAACCTTAAATAAATAAATAAATAATAAAATATGGTCTCTTCTTTTTCCAGTTAGTATTCTCGCTGCTGTGTTTTGTAGAATTTGAAGTGGTCTTATTGTTGTATTTGGGAGTCCTAGTAAAAGTGCATTACAGTAATCGGTACTGGCGAAAACTAGTGCCTGAAGCACTGTTCTGAAATCTGCAGGGGTTAGTATCGGTTTAAGTTTTCTGAGGATCATGAGTTTAGCATAGCCTTCTTTTACTTTTAGCGATATGTGTTGTTTTAGATTCATTTCGGGAGTCCATTATCATTCCAAGGTTCCTTACTTTTTCCGCTAGTTCTATTTTCTGGTTGTTGTTGAGTATAATTGGGGTTTGAATCATTTCGATATTTTTTTCTTTCTAAGTGTAGAAATTCCGTTTTTTCAATATTGATCACTAGTTCCACTGTGGTAGGGAATTGTCTCCCCTACTGCAGTGCACATTTACCATCATTTCTGAATAAAAACCTCAGTCAAGGCAAATACGCTGTGTCTGTGAGCTGCAGGGGCCTTCGGGCCTGGCAGGAGACAGCGCGAGGTAGCACAGGTGTTTCAGAGAGCTTTTGCATTGGTCAGAAAGCTGGGCAGCCGGAGCATCTTTGTTTATTGCGAGACAGAATTATTATTATTATTATTTTTTGTGGTAACCCCTGGGATGTGGAACTACAGTAGGATTTGTGGTTGCTCTTGACCGGCTGGTGCAAGGCCACCAAAGGCGGCCCCCACACAGACACCCACCATGGATTTAAGCATGAGCAGTCGAGGAGAGCTCCGCTATTGGTCAGAAGCCGCGAAGGGCGGCCGCGGGCATCTGCTACTGGTCAGGAAGGTGGGCAGCCAGGAGAGCTTTCTACTGGTCAGAGGCCGAGGAAATTTCTGAGAAGTCTGAAATTTAGGAGGTGTCATCCTAGCCTTGGCTTAATTGTCTCCCCTACTGCAGTGCAAGATTAAAACTTCGGCACACTCAATAACTGCTGGAAAAGTGATTTAATTTTAATTAATACAGAAAGATCCCCAATGCAGCTTTTTTTTTTTTTTTTTTTGGAAACCCAGGCTTCTGCTCTTAAAGGAAAAAAAAATCGGAAATTCGGCCTTTAAATCAGAGCTAGCGCATGTTCAGCATTAAATATTTAGCATTTTTAATTAAAATTTTATCCCTGCGTCCTGTAAGATTAATTTCACACGTGGATCAAAGGGCGAATGTTGGAGCTCACCTCAATCAGAATTTAGGATATGCATTTTTATCTCAGGCTTCTCTTTTTCCTTCCTTTCTTAAAAAAAAAAATTTTTTTTTTGGTTTTTTTTTTCCTGCTCTTAGCCCCAGGTCAGCATCGTTTCTGTCCTTTTTGGCACGGGCGTCTCAGATATGGGCGGAAGGAGACACAGAAAATGGGACAGAAAGAAAAAGAGTGCGTGAGAGAGAGAGAGAGCTAAATAAAAGAGAGAAGCACAGAGGCAGTGAGAGAGAAAGAGAGAGAGAAACAGATGTGGAGAAAAGGAGAGAGCGAGGGAGAGACAGATAGAAGGGAAGGAGCTGGAAAGAGGAATGTTGAGGAATGTGGTGATTTAGTGTACATTATGTATGTTACCTGTCAATCGCCATGGTCTTTGGAGTGGCGGTGGATAAATGATTTTAAATAAATAAGATGAGGAGGAGGGGGCGGCACAGTGACAGGAAGGGGAGAGAGGAGGAGGGGGAGGGACATTGGAATTAGGGGTAGCCATGTTCCTGCCGCAGTTAGTGCTTGCTCCCCGCCCGGCCTAGCTTCCCGCACCGACTGCCAGATGGGCAGGGCTGAGTCCCGCAGCCCTCCAGGAGGGTTCTGGGATTTGTAGTCACAGTGCAGGCTGGGGCTTGCAGTTCAGCCCACGCCCTGCTTTTAACTCCCTCTCTGCCCCCCCCCCCCCCCATCCTCTTGCATCTCTGGGAGCTGTACTTCCCTGTTCATTTCCTGATCTCCCCATCCCACCCCCCCATCCCCCCCCCCAAAAAAATAAATTCTGGTAGTCCTATATTTCAAAAGAGGGTGACAAGGAAGAGATGGGTGGACCAAAAGCAAACCTCTGGCCTTCTCTGAGACCAGCGGCAGGTCTTTCACCCGAGGATGGCACGCTCAGCTCATCATAAGGCCTTGGCTAGTAGCCTGTCATGGGCTCCTTACCAAACTGTGGCATAATGGGTAAAGCCTCTCTCTCTAGCTGTGTCTCTACTTATACACATCCATCTTCAGTCTGTCCTCCAGCCTTCTCTGACACACTGCCTGGGATTTCCATAGCAACCTCCCAGAAAACAGAATTAGGCCTCCCCTTCAAGGAGAGAGGAAAAAAAACCAACCCTCTTTCCTAGATTCAGACATTCCTTTGGTGAAAATGCTTCAGGGCCCATGTCCCAGGGCTGCCTGGTGGTGGTGAAGGTTGTCACAACCCAGGACCGGGTGTGGGAAGAACCACAGTCTCAAGGGCTTGCCAGTTCTAGGAAGGGGGGGGGAGAGAGAGAGAGAGAGAATGAAGAAGGGAGAGGAAAAGAGAGATACAGAGAGGAAAGGTGAGGGGGAGAGAGAGAGACGGACAGGAAGAGGCACAGTGAGAGAGAGACGGGTAGAAGCGAAAGAGGGAAGGGGTGATGAGACAGTGAGGAAGAAAGCAATGCAAGATCTGGGTTAGAAGCTGCAATGAAGAGACAGAGAGAAGCTCAAGGGAAGGAGAGAGAGACATGCAGAGAGAGTGTCCAGAGGGACCAAGGAAGCTGCAAGGCACTGGGTGACAATGAGGTGAGATTTGGCACAGGCGGCTCTACTGTACATGTGTTAATATTCTCTCCACGCTTTCATGATTTAGACCTCACTTCTGAAATATTCCAAGCCAATTTAGTTTTAATTCACATCTCCAACCAAACCCTGCTCTCTCTCCACACACACACACATGTGGACACACATTAGCATGTAGGAGGGCAAAGACCCCCAAAACATAAGACCTAAGTTCCTCCACTTAAAGACAATTTGCATTTTCCTCAGGCTAGAGTTGATATGTGGCAGCTTTATCTCTGTGCGATTGGTGGCAGCAGTGGGATTGGAAATTGAAGCCGCAGGTGTCACAGCTCCGTTCCCTCAGCCCTGGCAGAGGTGGGACTGGGACTGTGGGACTGCGGATGCGTCCGCTCTGCGCCCTCATCGCTAGGCTCACGCAGTAAGACCGGGATGCCAGTGTTGGGGCTGGAACCCCAAGCCTGCAGGCGTAAAGCCTTCGCTGCCCGCCCCGCACTCCCATCGCCGGCCTTTACCTACCTAGCACCCCGAGGCGGTAGTTCATGGTGATTACGATGACGTTGCCGTAAGCCGCCAGCACGCTTCCGTCAAACATGTTGCCCGTTCCCTCCATGTAGGAGCCGCCGTGCAGGAACAGCATCACCGGCTTCTTCCCGCTGTCCCGAATATCTGCAGGGAGGCGGGGAGTGGGGGGGAGAATGAGGAACAAGGTAGCGTCAGTCACCGAGATGCAGGAATGCAATCAGACGGAGGTGAAACAAGAGAAGAGGGGGGGGGGTGTCTCTCTCCCCACCCCCACAAACCATAGGCGATAGGGAGGAGGAGGAGGAGGAGGGGGCCTGAGTGGAGAACATGGTGGTGTAGGGGACCACAAGATGTTGTCCGGCTGCTGCCCCCCCCCCCCCCCCCCCCAGCAATCAGAACTTCGCCATGGTCTGCATCGGATAGGATTTGAACCCCCTTAAACAAGACCCCTCGGGACAAGCTGACCCCCAGGCCTGGATAAGCCCCTCGCTGCATGCTGGGACTTCTGGTTTCCCAAAGGAAAGCACAAGGACTACAAAGTCCACAGATGCAATGGGGGGGGGGAAAAACCCAAGACTGGCTTAGCCTGTCCTGCCCCGAGTGACTTTGAGCCATCTGGTCACCTTATTCCCTCACCCCCCCCCCCCCCCCCAATACTGCCTGTAATTAACTCCCCTGAGAACATCACCTTGAGGGTCACCGGCCAACTCCTTGTGTTACCTAGGACGGGACTGAAGCCCCCTCCACAAACCACCCTCCCCACATTAACACACGCACTGCATGCCGGGACTTGTAGTTCATGCTTTTTCTTGGGGGAAATCAGAAGTATTCCTCTATGCAGGCCATGGGCAGGGCAGGTTAAAGCCACTCCTGGCTCAACCTATCCTAGATGGCATGGGAGTCAACTGGGCTGACCTCCCGCTCACCCCCCCCCCCCCTTCCATAAGGGTCTTTTAAAACAGACTTTATATATCAACCATCCAAATAATACTCTCCAGGTGCTGGGAGTCACTCAGTCTCTCTCTCTCTTTTATTTATATATATATATATATATATATATATATATATATATATATATATATATATATATATATATATATATATATATATATACATATATATATATATATATATATATATACATATATATATATATATATATATACATATATATATATATATATAATGTGTGTATTTTTTTTTAACCGAGACACTGATCCAGTCCTGGTGTAACTCTCTGTAGTTCCAATTTATCCCAGAGAAGCAGGAACCACCTCCAAGTGCAAAGCCAGGCCTGGTTTTCAGTAAGGCCAATGGCAGGGGTACATTTTATGCTTTTAAGAGGTGCACCTTGCAGGAACAAGACCCGCTAAATCAATCTGAAACCCCTCCTCCCTCCCCTTCTCCGAGTATTTGAATCACTTCCACATTGACCCTGCTAATAATATACTGTAATTGACAGCTCCTTTAAATAGCACAAATAATTGAATTCACAAAAACAAAGGAGGGAGAAACCAAAACTGTTTTAAGTGTCAACATCTGTAAGGTGAACAGTCTCCCTTTCCTCCATCCCGAGGAATGGAGTGGACCCCATTCCAAACTGGGCTGGTAAGAGAAGAGCCCGATAGCATCGTGACGGCATAAGAGGGCCTCAGACCGCTTGCTGTGTAAACAGCGATTGCTGCGGGGAATGCGAGCAGCACCCCCCCCCCCCCCCCCCTGCACTGACGTTACACAAATTTGGGTGAACAGAGAGGTGGCGGGGATGTCACACTCCGCACCCTACGAGAGCCCAGGATCGGTGACCCCTTCTTCTCACCCGCCTTCCCCCACCCACTTCCCCCCGCAACCCAGCCAACAGGGTGACCCCTGGCCTAGACTGGGCAACCCTTCCCACCCCAGCCCCTACTGCATTTATCATTCTGATCTCTCTGAGGAAAGCAAGGACTACGGTTCCCAAGATGCACTTGGAGAGGAGAGGAGGCAAACCCCAGGCCTGCTCCAATCATGTTTTCCAGTTGGCTTGAGGACGGTGGGGGGGGGGGGTGTCTTCTGCTACTGCTCATGGCCTGGTGACCATCATCCACCGCCAAAAAAGGGTTAAACCTGATTTGCAAATTCCCTCACCCGCCCACCACACCACCCACTCCTTAAAAGGAAAAGAAAAAATTAAGTTTTATATAGATAAAATTTTCTTTTTAGGTCACTTGATGAGTACAAGCCTCAGGTGTCGCCATGGAAACGGGAAGACTAATTAATTTGGTGAGGATGAAGTGCATTAATTAGATGAAATAACGCTCTTAATGAATCTTCTTCGGAAGCTCGTCCTTTTTATCTTGACCCCCTCCGCCCCCAGGGTCAGCTTTGCGAGCAGATGGTGGCAACAAGAGTCCCGTCCCCCCCCCCCAATCCCCCCAAGCAGGTCGCCGTGCAGCCACCCCCGAGGCGCGGGCCTCGGCTGCCCCTCGCGTTTTCGTGCCACCTTCCCAAAGCTGAGAGGGAAGGAGGCTAACGGTGCTGTCGGCCACCTAATTTACGGCCCAAGCGAAGCGAGGCGCGGGCAGATGAAATGGGCTGGCCCGGAGGTCACGCGCAGAGAGAGAGGCGGAGCCAGGGATTAAAACGGAGGCAGCGGGACCCGTTTAAAACAAACAAACCCCCCCCCCTGGAAATCTGAAAACGTTCAGCTCTTCTTTGCGCTTCTGCTCAAAGCCCCCACCCCCCCTCCTCGCCCTTAAGCAGGGAACGGATGCCCGCTTCCCTGCTCCACGCCTGCACTCGCCTGCTGCCCTGCGCCAGTGGCTGGAGAGGCCTTTCTGTGCTCAAGCTGACGTTAGAAGTGCCCCCGACTCCCCAGATCTGCCCTCGCCTCCTCCTGGGAGGCTGCATCGCCCGGGAGGCACTGCCCGGCTTGCTTTAGGAGCCGAGAATCGCCAGTGGATAGGCAGATGGCGGAGGGGAACGGGGGCGGGAGAGGAGGGAGTAGGAAGCAGGCATGGTGCTGGGGGGGGGGGGGGCCTCTCTTTTGTGGTGGGGGTGGGTGGGAGGTAGACACGGTGGAAAGGAGAAGCCTCATTCTGAGGGGAGGGGGGAGGGGGAGGTTAGTGCTAGTCATTTGCCATGGAGGGGTGGTGGAGGAGGGCAGGGGGAGGAGAGGAGGCAGGTGTCATTGTTTACAGGAGCACTGCTCGCCTCCTAGGCTGCTGCCCACAGATCTGAATTCACTATGCACAGAGGAAGATCACCAGAAGCATCCTGCACTTCGTCAGCCGTCTGCGCTCACGTCTACGATAGATGTACGGTGCTGGGCAGCAAATTCACTGCCCAAGTTACAGAGAGTCTTTCAGCAATTGGCAATGGCATCTCCGCCTTCTGCTCCTCATGCTTAACCTCCCACGCCTCCCTCTGTCCAAATAAATTAATTCCCTTTGGAGACACGATGCTGTCGAGAAACACCTGTATCAACATCTGAGCCCTCCAGTCCTGAAAGTGACTGACAGGTTCTGTGTCTCCGTATCTCTGTATCCATCCCCTGAGCCATCCAGCGCTGGAAGGGACAGGCTCTGTATCCCTGTGCCCATCCCTTGAGCCATCCAGCGCTGGAAGGGACAGGCTCTGTATCCCTGAGCCCCTCCCCTGAGCCCTCCAGTCCTAGAGGTGTCAGGCTCTGTATCCCTGAGCCCCTCCCCTGAGCCCTCCAGCCCTAGAGGTGACAGGCTCTGTGTCCCTGAGCCCCTCCCCTGAGCCCTCCAGTCCTAGAGGTGACAGGCTCTGTATCCCTGAGCCCCTCCCCTGAGCCCTCCAGTCCTAGAGGTGACAGGCTCTGTATCCCTGAGCCCCTCCCCTGAGCCCTCCAGTCCTAGAGGTGACAGGCTCTGTGTCCCTGAGCCCCTCCCCTGAGCCCTCCAGTCCTAGAGGTGTCAGGCTCTGTATCCCTGAGCCCCTCCCCTGAGCCCTCCAGTCCTAGAGGTGACAGGCTCTGTGTCCCTGAGCCCCTCCCCTGAGCCCTCCAGTCCTAGAGGTGTCAGGCTCTGTATCCCTGAGCCCCTCCCCTGAGCCCTCCAGTCCTAGAGGTGACAGGCTCTGTGTCCCTGAGCCCCTCCCCTGAGCCCTCCAGTCCTAGAGGTGACAGGCTCTGTATCCCTGTGCCCATCCCCTGATCCCTCCAGTCCTAGAGGTGACAGGCTCTGTATCCCTGTGCCCATCCCCTGAGACCCCCAGTCCTAGAGGTGACAGGCAGTGTATCCCTTTGCCCATCCCCCTGAGACCCCCAGTCCTAGAGGTGACAGGCTCTGTATCCCTGTGCCCATCCCCTGAGACCCCCAGTCCTAGAGGTGTCAGGCTCTGTATCTCTGTGCCCATCCCCTGAGCCCTCCAGTCCTAGAGGTGACAGGATCTGGGTCCCTGTGTCCATCCCCTGATCCCCCCAGTCCTAGAGGTGACAGGCTATTTATCCCTGTGCCCATCCCCTGAGACCCCCAGTCCTAGAGGTGACAGGATCTGTATCCCTGTGTCCATCCCCTGATCCCCCCAGTCCTAGAGGTGACAGGCTATTTATCCCTGTGCCCATCCCCTGAGACCCCCAGTCCTAGAGGTAACAGGCTCTCTGTGTCCTTGTGCCCACCTCCTGAGCCCCCTGGTTAATCTGTCCACCTAACATAACGTTCAGATGATACCATTCAGTAAGTCAATCTTTGGAATAGAATTTGTAATGTTTTACAGGTTCTTCATTTAGCTTTTCTCAGAAACTCTTATGATGCACACAAGCCTCTGTGCAGATTCTCTCCCCTCCATGCCCCCCCCCCCCACACCTGCTGCCCCTGCACAGCTGTTGCCTTCCTCACCTTCATACTGCTATCGCTGCATTTTCTGATCTTCATTAATTTTGTGAGGCAGCGCATGGATCTCATTAACACTTATTTTACCCCCCCAGGCTGGCATTGTACTTTTGCCCGTTAATTAACAAGCTAACAGAGAGCACCATGGCCTCCAAGCACAGAAACATTGCACCACTTGTGCACTGAATCTCTTTGGAGCTCACCCTTACTGCCCCTGCCACACCCCCCCCCCCCCAAGAAACTCTTCCCCACTGCCATGCTGCTTCTGAATCTTGGCTCAGAGCCCTAAGAAGCTGTCCCATTATCAAATTAACTGTGCCCATCTCAGGAACCATCCAGTCCTACGGGGCAGGCACGGAATTCCTGTGCCCATCCCCTGAGCTCTCCACGCCTAGAGGTGACAGGCACTGAATCCCTGTGCCCATCCCCTGAGCTCTCCATGCCTGGAGGTGACAGGCACTGAATGCCTGTGCCCATCCCCTGAACTCTCCACGCCTGGAGGTGACATGCACTGAATTCCTGTGCCCATCCCCTGAGTTCTCCATACCTGGAGGTGACAGAAACTGAATTCCTGTGCCCATCCCCTGAGCTCTCCATGCCTGGAGGTGACAGGCACTGAATTCCTGTGCCCATCCCCTCAGCTCTCCACGCCTGGAGATGACAGGCACTGAATTCCTGTGCCCATCCCCTGAGCTCTCCATGCCTGGAGGTGACAGACACTGAATTCCTGTGCCCATCCCCTGAGCTCTCCATGCCTGGAGGTGACAGGCACTGAATTCCTGTGCCCATCCCCTGAGCTCTCCACGCCTGGAGGTGACAGGTACTGAATTCCTGTGCCCATTCCCTGAGCTCTCCACGCCTGGAGGTGACAGGCACTGAATTCCTGTGCCCATCCCCTGAGGTCTCCATGCCTAGAGGTGACAGGCACGGAATTCCTGTGCCCATCCCCTGAGCTCGCCACGCCTGGAGGTGACAGGTACTGAATTCCTGTGCCCATCCCCTGAGCTCTCCACGCCTGGAGGTGACAGGCACTGAATTCCTGTGCCCATCCCCTGAGCTCTCCATGCCTAGAGGTGTCAGGCACGGAATCCCTGTGCCCATCCCCTGAGCTCTCCATGCCTAGAGGTGACAGGATCCGGGTATCTGTGCGCACCCTCTGAACGAGCCTGGAATTTTCCCAATAGGCACACTAGGCTTGTGCCAAGAGTGGCAAAAATCCCAAGGCGGCAGGTTAGCTGATGATGTATTGCCTCCTGCTTGCTCTCAATCTCGCTCGGCAGAGATCAGCCCTCTGCTTCAGCCCCTCCACTTCACAGCCAGCATGCAGAGGAGGGGAATGAGGTCGCAGCAGACAGCAGTGCAAAGAATAGGTGCTCTGCTCCCTAATGCAGCCCCTCCCCTCCTATCATGTGCAGGGAGCCACAACACCAACAGTGGCTAGGGACAGCAAAAACCTAAATCCACTACTGCCCCTGAGCCCTCCAGTCCTAGAGGCGACGAGCTCTGTATTCCTGCGCCCAGCCCTAGAACAACCAGGCCTTGCCAATCACCAACCTGGAATTCAAATAGAAATTGTCTTAAACCCCCCCCCCCCCCCCCTAGTCCTTAATCTTTACAATCACACCTTCACCCAGCTCCAGATTTAGGCATAGGTAACGCAGGCAAGGGCAATAATTTTCGAAGGCATCAAACACCTGGGCTGAACTGCTCAGGCAGGATGCCAAAATCTTAAATCCAGACCTGAGTTCACCCTGAAAGTAACAGGAAATGGGTGTGGTTGCAACTCCCTTCCCCTCTAGTGGCAGCGGCTGAGAACAGTGGCAGAAAGGTCAGAAAATATACTGTTCGGCCAGCAAGGGGCACTGTCCTCTCAGCTGCTGCCTGGCAGAGGTGCAGGTACGGGATTCAGAAGAGGAGAGGGGAAAAGCATAGACCGTAACTTCTTTTCTACTGACAGTACTCCCTATTACCACCAAAGAACGCCGCTATTTCAGAGGAAAAAAAAAGGTGGATTTTTCTTAAAATGTTTTCTTTAATGCAAAAAAATTAAAAAGAAGAAAAGATCAGTGCATAAGAGAAAAAGATTACACAGTATCAAAAGATTTGCAAGAATACAAGAAGCCAGAGTGTTTTGGGTTCTTAAAATTCTTTTTTTTTTCTGAAAAATACAAGACTTTCTGTTGTTTTTAAAAAGCAGGGAACAAAAAAAACATGCAGGAAAAATACCTTCATCTTGTGGCGGATTGTTTGATTTCGGTTCTTCGTGTTTTTTTGTGAGCAGACCTAAGGACCAAGAAAAAAAAAAAAAGGAAAATGAAAAATAAAAAAAAGGAAAAAATATGGGGAATATGGGGAAGTGGAAAGAGAAACAGAGAAAAGCGTTCAAAAAAGACCCATCGTAAAAAAAAAAAAACCAAAAAAAAAACCCAACAAAAAAGAGAAAAAAAAACCATTTTTTTTTCAGCAAGAAAACAGCACTTTGTTTTTTTTTTCTTTTCCCCATTCGAAAAAAAAAAAAAAATTCGTCACGAAAACTGCAGAAGTAAAACATAAGTCAGACAATGAAAGACAAGAATTGAACACTCTGTCCTACGCACAGATCGACCTGATATTAATTCATCATTCCTTGGGCTCCATTCACCCGAAAGCGTGACTTGGGGCGGGGGACACTTATGGGCCCGGTCAGGGTCGGCAATTTTGGCCAAGAAAAACAACTGCGTCCTGCGTTTGTGGTCTTCTTTGGCTTTAGTGAACACCTTCCTCTCCTCTCCTCCCCCCCCCCCCATCCCCCACCCAAAAAAAACACACACACACACACAGCTCAGAGGCCCTGCGCTTCTCTTTCAGGCTGACCCTTCCCCCTTCTATACCTTCCTTCTCTCCTGCTCCCTCCCCCCCCTCCCTTCATTCCTCGCTTTGGAGATACAGGGGTTGCTCGCCTGACGTGGCCAGCGCTTGGAATAGGGCGGAGGAAGCCCGAGCCGGAAGGCAAAGGAAAAGGTGGCGATGCCGGCCAGCCTGAAATGGTACTTACCCTGCCCAGCTCCACAGGAAGGGAGACTGGGGGAGGGGGAATTGTTACTGAGACAAAAAAAAAGGAATTTGAAGTCTTGGCAATAAGATTGGGGGGAACACCCCCCCCCCCCCCCACTTATAATGATATGACATAAGAACATGCCATACTGGGTCAGACCAAGGGTCCATCAAGCCCAGCATCCTGTTTCCAACAGTGGCCAATCCAGGTCATAAGAACCTGGCAATTACCCAAACACTAAGTCTATTCCGTGTAACCATTGCTAGTAATGGCAGTGGCTATTCTCTATATAGAGGTTATGGGATGTATGTATGTTATGTATGTCAAAATATACCAAAAAGGTCCTCTCACGTACCCCCCCCCCCCCCCCCCAGCACTCTTTGCTTTGCTCTCACTCCCTTCTCAAACAATTCTTCAGATCTTTGCAGTACTGGAAGCCGAATTCTTCACTCACTTCCGCTGACCTAGCAATGCAGAACAAATTATGCAAAGGTGGAGGTGGGGGAGGGAGGGCTGGGAGTTTGGGCCCAGGGTTGACCATCTGGTCAGGTCGCTGCAGCCCCTTGAAGAAGCGAGTTAATCCTACCGAAGCCCGCTGGCGTATTTTCTCTTCTGCATCGTACAGACATAAATCAGATCGCAGGCCCCACCGTGACACTGAAAAAGTAACGGGGGCATCTGGACACAGAGCATCGGCTGCCGCCAGAGAAAAAAAAATAATTCTCCTTTTACCCTCTCGAAGGTGGCATAAACTAGGCGCTCCATCAAAGCCAGCTCTCCCAGATCTCTTGCATGAAAGCCTCCAGGGGGGCGGCTGAAACAGCTCCACACACAACCCAGAAACCCCAAACCATCCTACATAGCGCAGGTTTGTACAGAGTCACACCCACGCCTCCTGGCCTTCCTGTCAATGCTAAGTCCTTTATAGAAATCCTTTATACTTCTGTCATTCAGATCAGCTGTAAATCAGACATGGGCAGTGTCGCCCTTGGGGTTACATGTGAAACTCTCTTCTGGGGGTTTTATTATTGTTTGACTTTTTCCACCTTATGGAAGCCGCGGAGCTTGCATAGCCGATTGGCAGTAGCCATTGGCCAGAGCTGACCCTATGGGGCTGTGGGGTAAATCCCTCCCTCCCTCCCTGACCCAATACACGCTTTGGCCTGTGCATTTCTCTCAGGGGTGGAGGTACTGGAGCTGTGAGGTGGGGGGGGGGGGGGGGGGTCAGGAAGGGTAGCTGCACCATGGCCTCTGCAGTGAAGGGGGCCCCCTCTGCCAGAGCTGGCTCATATGGAGGGGCACAACAGGAAGAAAAAACAATTGGATTCTGTCCCTTCCCTTGTTTTCTCTGGCTTTGGTTGGCTGTGGGAAGCCTGCCTTTTGCAACTGATTGGGTCTAGTGAAAAGAATAAGCCAACAGCTATGGGAAATGAAAGCCACCTTATGCTAGCCAAGGCTTCTTCCTACTGTTATCCATCTGCAGGAGGTAAGAGCAAAGGGAAAGCTTAGGATGTGCATTCATTGGTTTTTAAGGCCGTTCGTTTCATTCGTTTCAGCAGTTGTGCGCATATCTCGTAATCAGCACGCATGCACCCAAAACCGCTGGTATGCGTTCATATGGGCATCTACCCGAACATGTGTGCACAATCAGCTTTGTGCGCATACCTTCCGATCGGGAGATACGTGCACATAGCTAAAACAAATGAAATGAATGACTCAATGAATGCACATCCCTAGAAAGCAGTGTGTTGTGGGGAGAGCATAGAGAAGAGGCAGAGCACTGTGTGAGAGTTGGAGTGAGAGCGTAGAACGGAGTGCATCATGTGGGAGTATAGAGAGAGGGAGGAGGAGGAACAGGCAGTGCGAGTGCACTGGGGTAGGGGTGGTAATGTGGGACAGAGGAGATAAGAAAGCACTGGGGGGGGGGGGTGAGAGCAGTGAAAGCGCTGGGCAGGGAAAGAGAGGGGCAAGAGCAGAGTGGGGAAGGAGTGTAAGATGAGAGCACTAGATGGGGGAAGAGTGTGGATGAGAGCACTGCACATAGAGAGAAGTGGAATTTTGTGGGGGGAGAGGGCTGAGTGCAGGGTGAGAGCCCTAGGTAGGGATGGAGGGTGAAAGGAAGTGTGGCAGCAGTGGGCTGGGAAGCCAGGGTGTAAATCTCACTGCCACTCCTTGTGACCACTGCCTCAGGAACAGATGGTGAGCCCTCTGGGGACAGGAAAATACCTACGGTACCTGGCTTTGAAGAGCCAGAAATAGCAGAATATAAATCAAATTAAAAAAGTGGGGGATGTGAGCGCACTAGGGAGGAAGATGGGTCAAGGGGGGTAGGGGGGTGAGAGCCCTGGGCTGAGGGAGGGGAAGAGTGTGGTGAGAGCACTGGGTATTGGTGGATGGGGGAGACTGGGTGGAGAGCAGTGGGATAGGTGGTGTGGTGTGAAAGCCCTCAGCAGGTATGGAATGTAGGGTGAGAGCACTGGGCAGGGGTGTGGTATGGGATGAGACCACTGACTGGAGGGGGGTGAGAGCACTGGTCATGGAGAAGGAGTGAGGGAGTTATGTTTGTGTTGGGGGGGGGCACCATGCCTCAATTGATCATTGATCCCCCACGGATTTCTGTCCTCGCCCAACCTCTCGGTATGATACTCTCTACCCCCATGCTATTCTCATCCTCAAACATTCCCCCTGTGTGATCCTCTTCCCCTCCTCACCAGCAGGAAGAGCACAATGCTTCCATCCTGGGTCTGCATCCTCTGCCAGCTTCAGTCTGGAACATCCAACAAGACTATGGGATACCACGCTGAGGATAGCACTCAGGAGGGGGGCAAAAAATCGCCCCTTGGGGAGTGAGAGAATGTGCACTGAAGCATAGGCTGCCCCCCTCCCCTACACACACACACACACATTATTTATAAATCGCCTTACAGATTGCAGTAAATCTCCCAAAGCGATATACACTCAGACATCAAATTAATAGAACAAACAAAAAAACAAGAAGAAACATAAGAAAAAAAACCAAAACACTTAAATGCAGTCATGTGGAGGCGACCTAAATGTTGATTTGCACTATTGACAATTTGGTGGTCACCTGAATTCTGAAGCCTTTTATTATTATTATTATTATTTCCAAACATTGGTATTTGATATTCCGCTAACCCAAGCCAGGTTTCCAAAGCGGATTAGAGATTATGGAATGGTTAGGCTGGTACAGAACAGAACAAAACACGAGTGGTGAATGGATTCACGGATACAGTTAGAATAAATGAGGTACTATATTTCCTTCATGGGAAAGGGTCCTAGGTGATGATCATTTTGTTTTTATCAGACTGAAGGAAGGACTGGTTAAAACAACCATGCTTTAGCTTTCTTACAGAAGGTGAGAGAGCATGATTCAAGGCTAATGGGCTGTGGTACCTCACTGCAGAGTTTGGGCTCTCTGCCTTGTACTGGACAGTCTTGTACAATCAAGGTGGGGAAGGAGGCAAGAAGGGCCATTTGTGAGAAACGGTGCTCTCTAGAAGAGATGTGGAGTGTCAGGATCTGTGAGAGATACTCTGGGGACCACTTTGTTCACACATTTGAAGATGACGCAGAGGTTCTTGAATTGCATCCAGTCTTCCATTAGGAGCCAGTGTAGTTTATATAGGATGGGCCATTTATGATCTGATATTTTGGCACCTACCAAAAGTCTGGCTGCCGTGCTTTGCACGAGTTGTAACCGTTTCAAGTTAGTCTGGGAGATACAGTACCGTTCAGTAGGGAGTTACAATAATCTAGTCCACTGGTATTTAGAGTGTGACTGATTGAAGCCAAGTTATGATGATTGAGGTAGCAGCGTAGTTATCTGATCTGGTGGAGGTACATGAAGGAGGTTCTCACTAATTTGGTGATGTGGGACATAATCAATTAAAAGAAGGTCAAGTTGGACCTCCATGCCTTGGATCGATTCTTTTGGCTGGCTGGAGGTCGGTACTTGCTAGGGATGATAGAGAGTGTAGGGATAGGGAATGACCCCATTGGCTCAGCCAGAGGAGTTCCAATTTGGAGGGGTTAAATCTAAGTTTATGCATATACTGAGCCATTGGACTACTGCTGAGAGACAATTGTTGAGATTGGTGATGGTAGAATTTTGCCTGGCTTCGATGTTGACACAAAGTTTGATATCATCAGTAAACGGTGATACTTGATGTTAAAGGTCTATGTAAGATTGCAGATGGGACAAACCTAAATCTTGAAGAGAACTGGAGAAAGAACACAACCCTGGGAACTCCACAAGTGAGGGTTCTGGGGGTTGATGAATAGTTGGCCCACAAAACAGATTGAGTGCTGTTAGATAGGAACAACCTGAACCATCTAAGGGCAGGACCTGCAATGCCAACGTTTCCCAGGTACTGGTTGAGGAGATTATGGTTGACCGTGTCAAAAGCTGCAGTGAGATCAAGTAGGATAAGGATAGTGTCTCCCCCTTGGTTGGCATTAAGATGAATCCTGTTTGTGATGTCCAGAAGAATGGATTCAGTTCCATGTCCTTTCCTGAAGCCAGATTGTTGAGGGTGTAGGATGTTTCCAACTCCTCAAGGATGTCCCCCACTCTTCAAGGATGTCCAGAAGTTAGTGTTGGACTACTTTTCCTACTAACCTAGGTAAGAAGGGGAGGCTGGAAACTGGATGGTAGTAGTCAAGTAAACTGGGGTCATGGGGTCAAAGCCAGGTTTTTCCAGAATAGGTTTCATCATTGCCTTTCCGGAAGGGAACCATGATATAGGATGTCATTTATTATATTGGACAGCCAAGAGGCCAAAATATATTTTAGGCTGTGGATAAATCTAGGCAAGTTTGGATCAAGTGGGCTGGAGGATTGACTGGCACACTGAAGGATTTCTTCCACCTCTTTGGGGTGATGGTTCTGAAGACAGTTAATATGGTGCTATCTTGAGGGAGTTATGTTCCTCCAGGAGTGGAATTTGGGGGGGCTCAGGTGACGTGGTGGAAGAAGGTGGGCCATCAAAGATAGAGTGGATCACTAAGACCTTTTTGGAGAATTATGCAGTGTTCCGCAGTGAGTCTCCTGTGACAACAGAAGTGGGGTGTGAAATGGGTTTAAGGTATTCTTTACGAGTTCAAACAGTTTGGCAGGATAGTTCATAAAGAGCTCCAGTTGTTTAGAGAGGTAGTCTTTTTTTTTTTTTTTTGGCTAGCCAAATGGCTATTTTATATATTTTTGCCAGATCCTTGCAGTTTTGGAGGGTGGTGTCTATATTGTGTTTCCTCCATTCTCGTTCAAGTTGTCGGGATTGTTGCTTGAGGAAGAGGGCACCCTTGTGGAACCTTGGCAGATTTCTCAGGTGCTTCAAGGGGTTGGGTTTGAGGGGAGCTAGGTATTGATGATTGCGGTGAATTGGTCATTCCAGCATTCGACCAGGGTCTCAGGTCCAAGGCAGATGGGGTTTCAGAAATGTTGAGGTATTATGTTTTCATTTGTGATGGATGAAAGGTTCCTGGTGAGAGTTTTTGAGGAGGAATGAGGTAATTGCTTTTGGGATTGTTGTGGTAGTTTGCACCAGTTAGTGGTCAGACCTTGAAATGGGGACCACTGATATAGTGTTGGTGTGAAAATTACTGTTTGCAGAGTGATATATTTGGTCTAGATAGCAGCCACGTTGATTAATCGGGTGAGACCTATATCTTCCATGTTGTGTTGGAAGGTAACTGCAACGCCACTGGGAGGCTTCTCTGCATGGGACTTGATGGTCAAGTCCCAGATGAACTCTGATAGTTTAAGAAAGGAATCCGGGTGAGAGTCGGGGGGGTCAGTAGACCAAGGCAATCTTTGGACCTTTGTTGCCTTTGCAGATTATGACTAGGCAGTCAGATTTGCCTATTTATTGAGTGGCAAGTGGAGTGAGAGACAGAGTGTGGTGAAAGGGGACAGAAGGGCAGAGTCGAATGAGGGTTACAGTGTCACCTTCCCCTCTCCGTGTCTCTGTAAGGCAGAGGATGTGGCAGTTACATTCTTCAATAAGGTCAGTAATGTGATGGGATTTATTGTTTGCTGACTGTGCATTAAGGAGCTTGGCAAGTTTCCCCACGGGGTAGGGGAAGTTGGAGGGAGGTGTCTGGAGTGAAGCTGTTTGGATGGCTGGGGTGATCTCCTAGCCCGTGTCACCTGTATTTGAGTGGGGCCCGGTTAAAGCACATTATAGGGACGAGCACCGGTCTATGAGCAGTGAATTATGAGGGTGCTCTCTGCTTGATGGGGAACGTGGACATTAGTGATGAGATGGTAGGGAGTTGCAAGATCCTCCTAATTTGTTTGCAACCTCGTCTTTTGACCGCGCAGCTGGCAGGGGTAGTGCCTGGTCCGCCGTAGGAGGGTGTTATGGCGGGTGGTTGCTGTAAGGTTGTGGAAGGGGGATCCAAGGAGATGATCCTTTTTGGGAGTACATTTGTACGGATGGTTACTCGCAGTCTGACGGTGAGAGAAGTGAAAGTATTCTGGTACTCCGGAAGCTGCACACGGAGGGGGCACGGCCCTTTGGCCTCAGGGCCCGCCTGAGGCAGCCCCTCATGGGAGGTCTCAAGTGAAGCATGGGGGCGGTCCTGGGGAGGAGCTCGGCCGGGAGGGCCTGCCCTGAAAGAATTTCGACGGCAACGAGAGGAGGCCCCGGGGGCAGCGGCAGTCGGGTTTTCCCCCTCCTCGTCTCTCGGCGCTCTGGCCCCTGCTGCCTCCGTCTGGGCGGGCCACCCTCTGTATTAATTTGGTCATCTGAGAATTGCCCTCCTCAGTTTTTTTTCCTCAAAGTACCCACCGTGTTCCACGTGGCACATACCCTTGGCTGCATTTTTGGAGGGATTGCAAAATATACTACTCAAATGATAATTCTCAAACCTGCACACGCGCTACTGTGGTTCCCATGAAAGCAGCCAGGGCGCGCTTCAGAGGGTCCGAACCTGCACGTATGGTGCCCCGTCCAGTGGTACTGCTGTCTGCAATTACTGTGCCAGGGAGGCGGGGGTTGCATTCGATCTGTTTTTCGAAATGTTAAAAGCTCTCTCTCTTTTTTTTTTTTTTTCTCTCTCGTCTCCTTTCCCGATCAGGTTGCTTTTTGCTACAGCAATCGATCTTTAAGCAAGTCCGGCTTCTGGCCTGCTCGTGATGTTCTTTTCTCCGAGACCCATGCTGTCCACTGTCTGCGAGCTTTCTTTCCTTCTCTGCGGGAGTGCTGGCCTCTGTCCACGTCTTTCGTCCCTGGTTAGACAGGGCTCGATTTGTCATTGGGTTTAGTTGCCAGCCTAACTTTGGTTGCTTAAGTGCTTAAATGTGGTCACGGGGGGGGGGGGTAAATTCCATGGGGTAAAAACGGTGCTTTTGCCCCCAGGGAAATGGGCTTTTTCAGAACTGTGCTCCCAATCTATGCCTGTGGCGTCACTAGGCACCTACTTCTAACCCTTGGTGGTGGTGGTGGGGGGGGGGGGGTTCTTGAGGCGGTCAGAGTGGGGCGTGGTTCTGAACTTAAGCGCCTACGTTCCCTTTGCAAAATTCGTGCAAAACTCCTGTAGCAGGGTCTGGAAACGACCCCCTTTGAAAACTGACAAGGCCTAAAATGTGAGCGCCTGCAGGGGTGGAGATAGGGCAAGAGAGATTAGTTAAGGGGCCTTTAGCAGTGATTTTCAAAGTAGGAGCCTAAATCTAGCGCGAGAGCGTCACCCGAGGATCCCTTGCTATATGCATCGGCCTTCGCAGGCGCTGGATGGACGAGGTCAGAGAGAATAGGAGAGCGCATTGCTCCCCGACGCTCCCCGGTAGGAAAGCGTCTGGTCAAGGAGGGTGTCCGCTTTGGCTCGGGTTTTCTTTCATCCGGTCTTCCACCCTGGGAAGGTGGTGGAGGTTCAGGATCGCAGCCCTCAGGCCTGGCAGGAGGGTAGGGAGATTTCTTGGGGGATTTCGAGGAGGATCCTGAGAACCAAGAGAGGCGAGGAGCAGTGAAAGGTGGCGTCCGTCCCATGCTCCTTGCATTTCACTTGAGGGTTTCGCCTTAAGGTCTGCGGAGCGCATTTCTGGTTCGGATCTCGGAGGAAGGACCGCCAGACTGGGAGATCATCCTTTTTGCTGCTCGGACGGCGTTGGCAGAAGCTCATCTTGGTTCAGGGGAGCGTTTCCAGTTCAGTCACTGAACGACAGCGGCTCTGCACACCGCAAAGGGGGGAGCCCAGTGAGGGTCCCGTTTCCAAAGAGTACCTCAGAGCTGGTGGGTGGTGAGGGGAAAGAAACCCTTAGTGCGTGAAGGCTGTGCAGGGACTGTCATTTTTGGACAGTGCAGCGTCTTGTGCACTGCACCCTTGTCCGGCGTGCGCTCTACTGCACGGCTTCCCAGGCTTTTGGCCAATGCGACCCCCATCTTAGCGCCTAAAAATTCACATGACCCCCCCCCCCCCAGGGGACAACCAAAACAAATCAGCAGGGGTGCGGTGTCCCCCCCTCTCCCCTCCCATTACAGCTGATCCCAAGCCCAAAGGTGATCTGCAAGTGCCTTGCTACGGAAAGGCAGCACGGGGGGGGGGAGGGGAGGGGCCCTTCACCAGGCCCTGATCCCTCCTCGCGCAGAAACCCGTGCAGGGTCTGGGAGCTGCTAATGCTGCTGGCGCCTGAAGAACGTTGCCATCTGGGGCCTTTGTGACTCCATTTGGGGGGTCCCGACCCCTGGTTCGGGAAAGCCCTGCTCTATTGATCAGTGATGCCAGTAAAGGATTTATCTTTCACCACCACTGTGTTTATTCTTACTGGAAGGTGTCAGAAAACCTCCAATCGGCCTGAGGGACTTGAAGACTGTAGCACCCCCCCCCCCCCCCTCCATGGGGCACCTATTGCTAGGCTTATCCTGAATACGCCTCCCAGTTCCAGTAGCCGGAGGAAAAGCTGACAACATCGGTGCCTAAACTGAGCCGAGAATCAATTTAAAATGCAGACACTTAAGTGAAGCACTGAGTGTGTTTTGGTTATTTTTAATTGATCCCTTAATATTTAGGGAAGGGTTTTAGTACTTTTTACTTTCTATTTTCCTCTCCTTTTTAATTTTATTTTTTCCAGCCATACAAGCACATGATGTCCCTGTGACTTGCAGGATCATCATCGCCAGCAGCAGCAGCCAGAACAGCCCCGGAGAGCCGCTAGCCTGTGGCCAGAAAGGCAGGGAGGAGCCCGATCATAACTCACCCCGCTGCCAGACAGCCCCAGAGGGTAGAGTTTTTTTTATTTCTTTGCAAGCGGAAACCCATTAAAAAAAACCAACAAAAAAAAAAAAACCACACACACAGCAGTGATTCGCCTGCATAAACTTTCCCCGCTCCAGTGCTACGGGGAGGGGAATCTCCCCGGGTCCCACAGGCACGTTCTCGGGGATGGGGATTCCCAGCCTGAGCTCGTGCTCTCTGCTTGCGGGACAAGGAATCCCTGGCCCTGCGCCTGTAGAGTGGATCCCCAGCCCGCATGGATATCCTCTGTGCCCCATACATAAAAGCTATGTTCTTCGTGTATTTCTTGTGTCCCCTGTACGACCTCTTTTTTTGTAGTGCGATGCGTGTGTACTGGAAGATTGGTGCATAGATCTGAAAGTGGCTGGTATGCTAGAGATAAGACAGCACATAGCAGTGCTACATAGTACTATGCATAGTTAGTGCAGGTGAGTCATTCTTGTTCACATAGCTCAGCAGTGTGACTGTACTCAGAGCGCATTAATAAGTCTATAAATCAGCCGAGGGAATTGTTTAGTAGCGAACTCATTAGAGGCAGTACAAGTTCATGTGCTTGACTGTGAGGCTTGAGCTGACTTTTTGGATCAGAAACTTTAAAGGGCTGAAACCGCTCGAGGCGTCGCGCGCCTGGCGTCGCACGCCTAAGGAGCGCAACAAAGGGGCCTGCCCCTTTGTGTGCCCCTTCGTGTGAACCGGAGCACAAACTGAAACCACCTACACCAAAAGACTCTGCCACACACCCCGGCTTTTAACCGACGCACGTTACATCAACAGCAAAGAAGCTTACTTCCAGCGATCCCATTTTCCAGGGCTCACACCCATACCTGCCTCCTCAACACTTACCCAGACCCGCAAGCTTGCAAATAACATCACCAGCAATCATCCAGACTCACAAACAAACAATTAACATCGACAGCATTCATCCAGCCTCACCAGCAATTCATCCAGCCTCACCAGCAATTCACCCAGCATCACCAGCTATCAATTAACATCACCAGCATTCATCCAGCCTCACCAGCAATTCATCCAGCATCACCAGCATTCATCCAGCCTCACCAGCAATTCACCCAGCATCACCAGCTATCAATTAACATCACCAGCATTCATCCAGCCTCACCAGCAATTCATCCAGCATCACCAGCATTCATCCAGCCTCACCAGCAATTCACCCAGCATCACCAGCTATCAATTAACATCACCAGCATTCATCCAGCCCCACCAGCAATTCATCCAGCATCACCAGCAATCATCCAGCCTCACCAGCATTCATCCAGCCTCACCAGCAATTCACCCAGCATCACCAGCTATCAATTAACATCACCAGCATTCATCCAGCCTCACCAGCAATTCATCCAGCATCACCAGCATTCATCCAGCCTCACCAGCAATTCACCAGCTATCAATTAACATCACCAGCAATCATCCAACCTAGACACCATTCACCCAGCGTCTCCAATACCTATTGCACCATTTTCAACATTACACCTCTGTTCCCAACCAATTGAGCCACAACAATGCACCTATGCACCATACCTAAAATCTGGCACAAAATCAGAAAGCACACAAAACCAGCAATTCATCACATCACACGACAACAAAGACTATTACCTATAATGATCTCACCGATAACACAATTCCTAGGACTCTCTTTATTTACCTTAACACTTTTCAACGCTCAGTCGCTCTCCAAAAAAATGGACATCCTCAGTGACTACCTCATAGAAGCCAACCCAGATATCTGTGCAATTACAGAGACATGGCTAAAACACACAGATACTGTACTCATAAATCAACTGCCCATACAATCTTACGACTTATTCTCCATCCCAAGACCCAAAAAAAGAGGTGGAGGTCTCTTTCTTGCAACAAAAAAAGGTCTCAATATTACCTTACAACTTACAAATTCCTCCAACAAACTAGAATTCTCCCTCTTTAAATCTATACAAATCCAAATAGCTTTAGTCTACGCACCACCAGGAACCTTAGAATTGGATCCCTCTCTACTGATAGAACTTATAGCCAAACACATAAACGCCGACAAACCTGCTATAATCCTCGGAGACTTTAATTTACATGTAGATGCTTCTCCACAATCCATCAACTGCCAAACAGTTCTTTCCTCTCTCAAACATTTGGGCTTTACTCAAATTATCAACAGTTCTACCCACAAGGCAGGCCATACTCTTGACCTCATCTTTATTAACGAACCCTTTAACATTCATACTAACCCAACTTGCTCACCAGTACCATGGTCAGACCACAAAGTTATCCACACCACCCTCAAGATCAACAACCCACCACCTCAAACCACTAACAAAACCACCATCCACTTCAGAAAACCATGCTCTCCATACATACTCAGTGAAAAGATGTCGGATGCATTAAAGCAACTTGATCTCACAGACGCAACAACTGCAACTACCTCTTGGATCAATATTAACAATAAAATTGCAGATCAAATCTGCCCAACTACAACCAAAACCATACAACCCACACTAGACAATAGGAAACCTTGGTTTACACCCGAACTTAAATCCCTTAAACAATCTCTTAGAAAAAAAGAACAAAGCTGGAGAAAAAACCCAACCACTTCAACACATGCCATCTACAAATCCATCCTCAACAACTATAGGAATACAATCCTTAGAACAAAGAAAGAATTCTACGGAAAAAAAATACACCACTTCATATTCGATTCAAAAGCTCTTTTCTCCTACGTCTCCTTCTTTAACCAAACCATCTCCTCCTACTATCCCAGACCACCAAGCTCTCAACAAAGCAAACGAACTAGCCAGCTACTTCAAAACAAAAATCACCAACCTTACTCAATCAATCACATCCAACAGCCTTACCCTAACACACCATCTCACATCCTTGCCGCAACAAACCACAAACCTGGATTCATTCGAGCTCACTTCTTCACTGGAGATTGAAAACACACTCAAAAAATTCAAACCTTCCTCCCACCCATCTGACCCAATACCAACAAATCTCCTCATCGCCATACCAAACACCATCTCAAAACCAATTGCAGAAATTATCAACACATCCCTTTCGCAAGGTTTAGTTCCTAACCAGTTAAAATTGGCAATACTAAAACCATTACTAAAGAAACCAAACGCTTGCCCATCAGACCCAGCTAATTTTAGACCCATCGCAAACTTACCACTTATCGCCAAACTGATGGAAAAAATTGTCAACAAGCAACTGTCAGATTATCTGGAAGATCATAACATTCTATCCCCAGCCCAATATGGATTCCGAAAACGCCTAAACACCGAATCGCTCTTACTATCTCTCACTGACACAATCCTCGTTAATCTGGAGAATAAACAATCTTACCTGCTCATTCTTTTGGATCTTTCCGCTGCATTTGATACGGTAAAACACTCTACTCTAATAGACCAACTAGCCAACATAGGGATCAAAGGCACAGCCCTTAGATGGTTCCATTCCTTCTTAAGCAACAGATACTACAAAGTAAGGATAAACAACAAAGAATCGCACCCAATCCTGACAGAGCAAGGAGTCCCACAAGGATCATCACTTTCACCCACCTTCTTCAATATCTACCTCCTCCCTCTCTGCCATCTACTCTCAAACCTTAAGCTTACCCATTACCTCTATGCAGACGACATACAAATCCTCCTTCCGATCACAGAATCCCTTCAAAAAACCATCACGTACTGGAACGAATGCCTACAGCCCATCAAAAACCTACTCTCAAGCCTTAACTTAGTATTAAATGCTAATAAAACCGAAATGCTCATTGTCTCCCAGGATCCACGCACAATCTCTTCCAGCCTTTCTCTACCTAACACAAACAACTCGTTCTCATCTGACGTCAGAGACCTTGGAGCATGGCTAGATAATCATCTAAACCTAAAAAAGTTTGTAAACAATACTACAAAGGACTGCTTTTACAAACTGCAAGTCCTTAAAAAACTTAAACCCCTCCTTCACTTCTCCGACTTCAGGCTAGTACTGCAATCCATCATTCTTTCCAAGCTCGACTACTGCAACTCCCTGCTACTAGGTATTCCCGCCAACACTATCAAGCCATTACAGATGGTTCAGAATTCAGCGGCTAGAATTCTAACTAGCACTAACAAAAAAGACCATATCACCCCAATCCTTCGGAGCTTACATTGGCTCCCCATTAAACAAAGGATACTCTATAAGGTATTCACTATCATCCACAAAGCGACAAACAATCTAGCCCCCATCACATTAAGCTCTCAACTCCAACCGCACACTTCCTCCAGACCAATCAGAAGCGCATACAGAGGAACACTGCATGCTCCGCAAATAAAATCATCATTGAGCAAACGTGCGCTATCTTCAGCAGGCCCACACCAGTGGAACACCCTTCCCCCAGATCTTAGACTAGAACCCAGTCATCAAGAATTCAAAAAAAGACTGAAAACTTTTCTCTTCCAACAAGCTTTCCCAGACGCTTAATCTTACTATGACTGACAGACTCCCATCCCTTAACTATGGACACTGTATAAAGTACTACTTTCAAGAATCTGCAACTGGACTATTATCTGTGAGCTCAAAAATTCACTTTAAAAAAAAAAAAAAAAAAAAAAAATTCACTTTATTTCATATATATATATTAGGCATTGCCTATATTTATATTTATTGCTACGTTAAATAGTTATACTTCTTATATAAAATATTATATTTCTTTATTTATTACCAGTTAAAATATTATCACTTTATTTAGCACTATGTTAAATTGTCAACCAGTTATACTGTTCCATATGTTATACGGTTCCATGTAAAGCTCCGCTATCTGTTGAGCAGTTCTTCGTTTTATGTAAACCGGAGTGATTTGTAGTCTCTACTAGAACTTCGGTATATAAAAATTAAAAATAAATAAATAAATAAATAATCTGCAAGTGGTGGTGTTACGGCATCAGGATTCCGGTATAGATGAAATTGCCCACCATCTCTGGGGCGAGAGGCTGATCAGAGTTTAATGTAATGAGGAATGGGGAAGATTATTTCACAGTTGAAAACGACTGGATCGCCAATGGATCCTATACCATTTTGGTTGATGACTAACTAGTACGTCTGGAGAAATGTGCCAAGTGATTATGCAAATAGTAAATGTCTGTAATGGAGGGTGAGGTCCCTGAGGTTTTGAAGAAGGCAATTATACTCCCCCGTTCAGAAGAAAGTTGATTTGCCCATGTCTGATTTAGCAAATTTTTGCCCTAGTTCCAGTTTGTTGATGGCTGCAACAATTCTGGAGGAATGGATGTCATTATAATTCCTTATTGGTCTTGCAGTGGTTTAGCTCTTTTTTTTTTTTTTTTTTTTATCATCTCGGCAGCAAAGCATAATAGCTGGAGGAAGCTCTTCTGAGTGGCGAGATAAGTATTCAGAAGTGCCTCAATCATTATCCTCCAGCCTATTTAAGACCCAATTTTAAAAGGGCCACATGCGTAAAAACGGGGGGGGGGGGGGTGTTACGCGCGTGGCCAGGCCTTGTGTGTGCCGCGTGCATTTTAGAACCGGCCCAGCCATGCGCATAAACCCCGTTAAGTGCAGAAGTGCCAGGCCCTGCAAGAGGGGCGGGCTGGGGGTGTGGTCTGGGCAGGGATGGGTGGGCCAGGACAGTGCCATTAGCAGCAGTCCTGGGGAAGCGCCGGCTAGCAGCCGGCCAGTGGGCGGAGTTTACTTCTGCTCCCAAGGGAGCAGTAAGTATAAAAATTAAAAAATAAAAATGGGGAAGGTTAGGGATAGTTTAGGGGTCGGGGAGGAGAGGGAAAGAGGTAGGAAGGTTAGGGATAGGTAAGTTCCCTCCCAGTCCCCTCCTTAATTGGCGTGGACTGGGAGGGAACTGGGGGAGGCCCGATTGCATCACTGTGTGTATTTTTCTAAAATCCCCCACACGGGGAGCAGGCCACCTGCCCGCACATGCGCTCACGGTCATGAAAATCCGGTGCACGCGGGACCGTTTTTTCTAACGCGCGCCGACGAGCACATGTTATAAAATAGCCGACTCCATGTGCACACGCCGGGAACCGCGCGCACATGGACGCACGCGCATTTTTTAAAAAAAATCTACCTTTTAATGTTTAATTACAGCCAATCGGAGTTACTTTGTGGGAATTGAATGTGCCCTACCGTACATATGCTGATGAGTTACAGTTTTGTTTGGCTTATGACTCGGAGGCGGCATTATCAACTTGGCATTTTAATGAATGTTTGGAGGCAGTGCAGACTTGGTTGGGTGGAGTAAAGTTGGTTTTGCTTATTAAGAAGACGGTGGTATTACTGGTAATGTCGGCAATGTGTTGATAGTATTTGGGAGAATACATTTGGTGAGGTGATTATTCCTATGGTTTTGGAAGCTCGCAATTTGGGGGGGTTTAATTGCTGCTGGTTTGACAGTGTAGCCCCCATGTATGAATGATTGCTAAGACAGCCTTTTGTAAGCTGAAGATGGTTTGGAAGTCAAAACCATTATTAACTAGTTTTGACTTCCAGATGGTAGTGCAAGCTCTATTATTGTAATGCGTTATATATGGTTAGTGTTGAAATTTGTGATATTTTTGTTATTATTTTTTGTCTGTTTTAATGTGGTATTTCTTATGTATGTTTTACTATGATCCACACCGATCAATTGTTTGGATGTAGCAGATAATAAGTGCAATAAATACATAAAACAAATACTGCACATGCTTCCTAATATCCCTACGCTCCTGGGAATATATAAATCACATACATGCGTGCTGCGTCTCATTCATTAATTGTAAAAGGCTTTGCATTAAGTGTGTAGCGTGCAAGTACGCGTGCTAGAGGCATGGCTGAGTGAGCGCAGAGGGAGTAAAGATATGAACGTTAGAAAAACTAGGCGTGGATTTGGAGAAGAGAGACGCATGCAGGTTGTAGCTGAGACTCTAGGCATTAAGGTAGGCCAAAGTCTTTTGGGAGGGGGGTGTTCCCAACTGATCCCTAGAGTGGAGAGCAGCACTGGCCCTTTCAAGGTGACTCTTTAACCAATCTTTAATACACTGGGAAAGGGCATTATTGGGTTTTTAAAAAATGTTTTTGAGTGGGAATTGCATTACAGTGAAAGAAGAGGGTTTCTTACAGCTAGGGCTGGGGAGGCAACATTTTATGTGACTGAAATAAAAAACAAAAACCCAATAATTGCTCCGATGAGAAGTAATGGGAGCCGCAGCTGCAGGCTAGCGCTGTCGCCTGGATTTACGCCAGGCTAGAGGAGAGGGATAAATAAACTCAAGTCCAAAGGCTTTCAGAGGTAAAGGAAAGGTGCATGTGTACTGGGTTGCTTGGCATTTTGCGGACAGGTCAAAGGGTGGCATAGAAGGCCTTCAATGGGCCATCTAAGGTGACCTTTCCTCTTACGTGCCCTAAATATTTTTTAAGGCTCCGAGGAATATATATACATATATAATTTTTGTAATGTCTATCTGGTGGCCGCCTCCGTTTCTGACTGGCGCTAATGGGCAAAAACTCAATTATTTCCTGCTCATCACCCTCCAGCAACCAAAGTGCTCGGGCCCTTTCCTAAGTGCGACAACTGGCATTTCTAAACAAAAGGCAAAATTTAAAAAAAAAAGGAAAAAGATGAAAAATTAAAAAAAAAATGGAAAAAAGCAAATGCATAGGACAATTTTTTTGAACATTCTACTTAAAAAAAAAATCTTAAAAATTTCAAACTGCCTTCGTAGTATCATTTGGAAGCAAAAAATAAATACTTTTTAAATTAGTTAAACATGAGAGTCATACTTGCCCCCTCTCCCTCCCCTCTCTGATGGATATGAAATTAATTGCCTCGTTCCAACTTCTCCCTAAGAAGCCCCCTTTCTCTCCCTCACAACCCCTCCAGTAATACTGCAGAAAAAAGGATCTTGGCGTTATAGCGAAAGCTAGCACCATACTGGGATGTATTAACTGGCGTATCCCACAAAAGACATGTCAAGTAATTCTCCTGCTTTGCTTGATAAGGCCATTGTTGGGGTAATATGGACAGTTTGATGCCCCACACTCCAAGGGCGACATGCAAGAACTGGAGGCCTCTCTGAGGAGAAAGTGAAGGACTAGGGGACACTCCATGAAGTTAGCATGGGGCACATTTAAAACTAATCAGAGAAAGTTATTTTTCACTCAATGCACAATTAAGCTCTGGAATTTGTTGCCAGAGGATGTGGTTAGTGCAGTTAGTGTAGCTGGGTTCAAAAAAGGTTTGGATAAGTTCTTGGAGGAGAAGACCATTACCTGCTATTAATCAGGTTGACTTAGAAAATAGCCACTGCTATTACTGGCATCAGTAGCATGGGTAAGACTTAGTGTTTGGGAAATTGCCAGGTACTTGTATTCTGGATTGGCCCCTGTTGGATGCTGGTCTTGATAGACCCTTGGTCTGACCCAGTATGGCAATTTCTTATATTCTTAGGAGTCAGATGTATTTAGCCTGGAAAAGAGAAGACTAAGGCATGCTTGATGGCAAAATCAAAGATACAGTTGCAGTGAAGATGGCAACCACTGAGGATGGGAGAAGAAATCATGGGTTTAAATTAGAGCAGGGAAAACTGAGATGAGACATTAAAAAAAAAAAAAAACCTTTCCTGACTTTCTAACTGTGAGGAGAGTTGAGCACTGAAATAAGTTCTCCAGGAAGGTGAGGGGATCTCAGTCAATAGAGGTTTTTAAGAGCAGGTTAAGCACATGTTTAGTTAGGATGGATTAGCAGGTCCTTCCTGAAGATGAGGGGGTGGACTAGATGACCTCTTGAGATTCTGTCCAGACCTGTCTTCCTATAACTCTAGATGGCCTCCTGAGTTCCCTTCCAGTCTTATCTTTCTATGATCCTAGATGAGCTCTGATCCTTTCCAACCCTAACCACCTGTGACTTTAGATGACCTTTTCATGTCTCTTCTAGCCCTTTATCTGATTCTGAGGCCTCTTCTCCTTCTAGTAATGAGACAGAGAAGAAGAAAGAAAAAGTAAAGGTGACGAGGCCTGAAATGGTCTGTACCAGCAGAGATGATGGAGGCCTTCATTGTGGCAGATTTGGAGCATGATTGGGACAGATTTGGAGCACAGAGATAGGAAAAGGGATGAGAGGACAGGCAGAAGACATGGGGGTGGAGGGAGATGGGTTGCATATGGGAAATTATAGATGTTGCTACGCAAAATGGAGAAATCTCAACCGGGGAGGCTGGATGGACCAGTTTAGTCTTTTATCCACCATTGTTTACTATGAGATCAATATTCAAAAGCCATTTAGACGGATAACTGAAAAGTTATCCGTCTAAATGGCAAATGTGGCATATTCCGCCACTTATTTGGCTAAATTATAGCCAGATAAGTAGTAATTTAGCCAGATAAAAAAGCAGCATTTTCGGGGTGTTCCAGGAAGGGACAAAGATATCCGGCTAACCTGTCTGAATATTGGGTATATCCGGCTAGGTTTCCCGAATAACTTTAGATCTGCTTCTGAGCCTTGTGTGGCCAGATAATGTGCCACTTAACTGGATATCTTTAAAAGATATTTCTAAGTAAGAATCGGGACGGGTTTGGCATACAACGCCGGCCAGTAGTGGGGTAGATCCGCAAACAGTCACACTCACCGACAAGGCCCCATAATGGTTGCGGCTCTGATGCCGCTCAAACACCACCATCTCCAGCCCTTCCCCAGGATTCTCCCAGGCACTCATCAATATTTAAAATGCCCACGGCAAGAAAAGCCTCATGGCACCTTTGGATGTTGCCACCAGCCCCGGGGAATGCTCCCAGTCCCTCCCCGGCGGTTTCCCCTCAGCGCGCATGCACAGCGCGTGTCAAAGATGCCCGTTTACGTGAATATGTGGGCCGTGGATTTTAAAAGCCATGATTTACCTGCGTATGTGCGCGTGTGCAAGGTAAAAAAAAAAAAAAAGGGCAGGGTCTGGATGTTCCGGGGCGGTGCCAACAGATAGGCACATAACTCCATATTTTAAAGCTGGAGGCCGCAGAGCGCGGTGGCTTGTTGGCCGCGTCTATTTACCGCTGCCGTTGATGAGGAGCAAGCTTGCAGAAATTCACTTTTTAGGGCCTAACACGACAGGGAGATGGGTCCGGGTCGGCTGGGGAGCGCGCAGGCTGAAGAACCAGAGGAGTCCGGATGACCTTGAGACTGACTGGGCAAACTGGTGGACTAATGGAAAAAAAAACCGGGAACGTCCCTCGCCCGAGCAAGTTCTAAAAATCTGCTTACAGGCGCACGTTAAAGCCGGCAAAGTCCTACGGGAGACACGCGGAGTAGGTTTGCTGGAGTAACCTCTTAAAGTTAGGAGCACGCTTGCACGTCGCAGGCGCATTTTAAGTCGTGCACACGCATGAATTAAAATTCCAGCGTTATCTCTGCTGGCGGCGAGCTGAGAAGCGCGAGTAGGAGCACCCGTGCGCTTGTTTTAAACTTCGCCTGGACGAGGGTAACCTTTAAAACGAGCGCATGCGCACCCACCTACGCCGGAATTCTAAATCGGCCATGCACGTGCGCGTGTATAATAATAAAGCGCACCTACTGCACGTGCGCGTGCTTCTAATTTCAAGCAGTTATGCAAGGAAAGGTTATTTGCGTTATCTTTCCTCAGGACCTGTCGGCTTTTACCCGCGCAGGTGAGCACCTCTTAAAACATGCGTGCGAGATGGAAATAATCAGTTTAGCCCACTTAGTCCACCAGTTTTCCCAGTCTCTCTTTAAAGTCATCCAGACCCCTCTGGTTCTTCAGCCTGCACCCCCCACCCCCAGACCCACTCACCGTTTTTGGCTAAAACGAGTTTTATTCCAGCTTACACCTGATAAGGAGCAGACGTACATATATATATAAATCTGCGCAGGTAACAGCCCTGTGCGCGCTGCATTTGCCGGATTTAAAAATCGGGATTGATCTGTGTATTTTGAGTGTATAATTTGCAATGTTACGTATTATGTTCTTCTGTTGTTTTCCATCAGGTACTGTTCCTTTTCTCCTCTTCCTTTTTTTCCCTCTCTTCTCTCGCCCCCTTCTCTCTTCCTTTCTGCTCCCCTCCCCCCACCCTGGTTTTTTGTATTTTCCTCCTTCAGTTATATTGTAAACCGGCATGATGCACCCACGAATGTCGATATATAAAAGCTAATGAATAAATAAATAAAAATAAATAAACGTCGGGCCCCACCCCGGAACGTGCACGTGCCCGTGTAATTTTCCGGATTTAAAGTAAATGTTGCTTGCGCTGGGCCTGTATTCTCGTGCCTTTTTTTGCACGGCCAACTTTTTTTTTTTTAAATTCACCCCGAAGAGTTTTCTAAGAAATACCCTCGCGTTTGTGGTTCTTATTTTAAATGCAATGGTCCTGAAATAGCTGGCAGAGCAGTCTTGCTGTCTGCAGCTGTATGTGCCAGCCTCCAGCAGGGCATAGTCGGGGGGGAGGGAAGGCTTTGGAGGGCACACAAAAGGTCAGTCTCAGCTGATGCAGAGGATTTTAAGTAACCTGGAACAACCATAGTGCATTCTGTGTCTGAGTGATGTGCCATGCATATGTTTGTCTGTCTTATCTGTGTGTGTATTTATATCTTTTGGTGTCTGATGAGGCGAGCGTGTGTGTGTGTGTGCGCACGCGCATGTGTGTATCTTGAAATTTTGCAGTGCACAACCGGATATGCACCTGCCTGTGGTTTTGTTGTCTGTGTATGGGTGTGTCTTGTATATCTGTGTGTGTGGGTGTGTGAGCTTTTCCTGGCATTGTGCGTTTTGGGGTGTGTGTGTGTGTGTTTCTTGGTATATATATAAGCTTGGTATATATGCCATAGCTAAGGTCATGGATTACCACAACGAATATTATGGAACACTCACCACACTGCAAATAGTTGTCTTTATATTTATATTTGAGTTTCCTATGCTTTGTCTTCTTCTTCCTAGTTCTATCACCCCTGTTTTATTGTAACTTTTGCTTCTCTCTACTATGTTAATGTTTAAACCGACATGATATGATACTATTATGAATGCCGGTAAAAAAAGGCACTAAATTAAATAAATAAATAAATATGTGTATTTTGGTTTGTGTGTGTGTACCCTAAATTTTTGGAGCATTACACATGGGGCATTTAATGGTTCGATCGTTAAGTAAACTTCCGAGATCATTCAATAAAACTTCCAGAAAGCATTAGCGACAGAGAGTACATAATGGTAGCCCATTAGGTACAGGGTTTATTTATTGCTGCTGGTGAGGAAAGGGCTGAGCTTCTGTAAGTCAGGAGAGGGGGCAGTCTATAGAGTCAGTAATGGAAATTCTTCCCCACACTCACGAGCAGCAGCGGAAAGACACTACATCCAATAAACAGCCTTCCTATACTGTCGCTTGCCAGAATACTTTTCATTCTGAGCCCCGCCTGCTCTATGATATTTACATTTCAGCTTTAACTGTTCTCCAGCTGTTATGTATTGTGATGGGAGGAATGAGTGAGACTCCATGCAAGTGTGTGAGTGCGAGGATAGGATGGGGGGAATGAGTGAGACTCCATGGCAGTGTGTGAGCGTGACAATAGGATGGGGGGAATGAGTGAGACTCCATGGCAGTGTGTGAGGGCAGCGATAGGATGGGGGGGAATGAGTGAGACTCCATGGCAGTGTGTGAGGGCAGCGATAGGATGGGGGGGGGGAATGAGTGAGACTCCATGGCAGTGTGTGAGGGCGATGATAGGATGGGGGGAATGAGTGAGACTCCATGGCAGTGTGTGAGGGCAGCGATAGGATGGGGGGGAATGAGTGAGACTCCATGGCAGTGTGTGAGGGCAGCGATAGGATGGGGGGGAATGAGTGAGACTCCATGGCAGTGTGTGAGGGCGATGATAGGATGGGGGGAATGAGTGAGACTCCATGGCAGTGTGTGAGGGCAGCGATAGGATGGGGGAGAATGAGTGAGACTCCATGGCAGTGTGTGAGCGCGACAATAGGATGGGGGGAATGAGTGAGACTCCATGGCAGTGTGTGAGCGCGACAATAGGATGGGGGGGAATGCGGGAGACTCCATGGCAGTGTGTGAGGGCGATGATAGGATGGGGGGAATGAGTGAGACTCCATGGCAGTGTGTGAGGGCAGTGATAGGATGGGGGGGAATGAGTGAGACTCCATGGCAGTGTGTGAGGGCGATGATAGGATGGGGGGAATGAGTGAGACTCCATGGCAGTGTGTGAGGGCAGCGATAGGATGGGGGGGGAATGAGTGAGACTCCATGGCAGTGTGTGAGGGCAGCGATAGGATGGGGGGGGAATGAGTGAGACTCCATGGCAGTGTGTGAGCGCGACAATAGGATGGGGGGGAATGAGTGAGACTCCATGGCAGTGTGTGAGGGCGATGATAGGATGGGGGGAATGAGTGAGACTCCATGGCAGTGTGTGAGGGCAGCGATAGGATGGGGGGGAATGAGTGAGACTCCATGGCAGTGTGTGAGGGCGATGATAGGATGGGGGGAATGAGTGAGACTCCATGGCAGTGTGTGAGGGCAGCGATAGGATGGGGGGGAATGAGTGAGACTCCATGGCAGTGTGTGAGCGTGATGATAGGATGGGGGGGAATGAGTGAGACTCCATGGCAGTGTGTGAGGGCAGCGATAGGATGGGGGGGGAATGAGTGAGACTCCATGGCAGTGTGTGAGGGCAGCGATTAGGATGGGGGGAGAATGAGTGAGACTCCATGGCAGTGTGTGAGGGCAGCGATAGGAGGGGGGAATGAGTGAGACTCCATGGCAGTGTGTGAGGGCAGCGATAGGATGGGGGGGAATGAGTGAGACTCCATGGCAGTGTGTGAGGGCAGCGATGGGATAAGGGGAATGAGTGAGACTCCATGGCAGTGTGTGAGGGCAGCGATATGGGGGGAGAATGAGTGAGACTCCATGGCAGTGTGTGAGGGCAGCGATAGGAGGGGGGAATGAGTGAGACTCCATGGCAGTGTGTGAGGGCAGTGATAGGATGGGGGGAGAATGAGTGAGACTCCATGGCAGTGTGTGAGGGCAGCGATAGGATGGAGGGGGAATGAGTGAGACTCCATGGCAGTGTGTGAGTGCGACGATAGGATGGGGGGGGAATGAGTGAGACTCCATGGCAGTGTGTGAGGGCAGCGATAGGATGGGGGGGGAATGAGTGAGACTCCATGGCAGTGTGTGAGGGCAGCGATAGGATGGGGGGGGGAATGAGTGAGACTCCATGGCAGTGTGTGAGTGCGACGATAGGATGGGGGGGGAATGAGTGAGACTCCATGGCAGTGTGTGAGGGCAGCGATGGGATAAGGGGAATGAGTGAGACTCCATGGCAGTGTGTGAGGGCAGCGATATGGGGGGAGAATGAGTGAGACTCCATGGCAGTGTGTGAGGGCAGCGATAGGAGGGGGGAATGAGTGAGACTCCATGGCAGTGTGTGAGGGCAGCGATAGGATGGGGGGAGAATGAGTGAGACTCCATGGCAGTGTGTGAGGGCAGCGATAGGATGGAGGGGGAATGAGTGAGACTCCATGGCAGTGTGTGAGTGCGACGATAGGATGGGGGGGGAATGAGTGAGACTCCATGGCAGTGTGTGAGGGCAGCGATAGGATGGGGGGGGAATGAGTGAGACTCCATGGCAGTGTGTGAGGGCAGCGATAGGATGGGGGGGGGAATGAGTGAGACTCCATGGCAGTGTGTGAGTGCGACGATAGGATGGGGGGGGGAATGAGTGAGACTCCATGGCAGTGTGTGAGGGCAGCGATAGGATGGGGGGGGAATGAGTGAGACTCCATGGCAGTGTGTGAGGGCAGCGATAGGATGGGGGGGGGAATGAGTGAGACTCCATGGCAGTGTGTGAGTGCGACGATAGGATGGGGGGGGAATGAGTGAGACTCCATGGCAGTGTGTGAGGGCAGCGATGGGATAAGGGGAATGAGTGAGACTCCATGGCAGTGTGTGAGGGCAGCGATATGGGGGGAGAATGAGTGAGACTCCATGGCAGTGTGTGAGGGCAGCGATAGGAGGGGGGGAATGAGTGAGACTCCATGGCAGTGTGTGAGGGCAGCGATAGGATGGGGGGAGAATGAGTGAGACTCCATGGCAGTGTGTGAGGGCAGCGATAGGATGGAGGGGGAATGAGTGAGACTCCATGGCAGTGTGTGAGTGCGACGATAGGATGGGGGGGGAATGAGTGAGACTCCATGGCAGTGTGTGAGGGCAGCGATAGGATGGGGGGGGAATGAGTGAGACTCCATGGCAGTGTGTGAGGGCAGCGATAGGATGGGGGGGGGGAATGAGTGAGACTCCATGGCAGTGTGTGAGTGCGACGATAGGATGGGGGGGGAATGAGTGAGACTCCATGGCAGTGTGTGAGCGCGACGATAGGATGGGGGGAATGAGTGAGACTCCATGGCAGTGTGTGAGTGCGACGATAGGATGGGGGGGGAATGAGTGAGACTCCATGGCAGTGTGTGAGCGCGACGATAGGATGGGGGGGGAATGAGTGAGACTCCATGGCAGTGTGTGAGGGCAGCGATAGGATGGGGGGGGAATGAGTGAGACTCCATGGCAATGTGTGAGTGCGACGATAGGATGGGGGGGGAATGAGTGAGACTCCATGGCAGTGTGTGAGCGCGACGATAGGATGGGGGGAATGAGTGAGACTCCACGGCAGTGTGTGAATGTGAGGATAGGATGGGGGGAATGAGTGAGACCCCACAGCAGTGTGTGAGTGCCACGATAGGATGGGGGGGAATGAGTGAGACTCCACGGCAGTGTGTGTGTGACGATAGGATGGGGGGAGGAATGAGTGAGACTCCATGGCAGTGTGTGAGTGTGACGATAGGATGGGGGGAGAATGAGTGAGACTCCATGGCAGTGTGTGAGTGTGATGATAGGATGGGGGGAGAATGAGTGAGACTCCATGACAGTGTGTGAGGGCAGGGATGGGATAAGGGGAATGAGTGAGACTCCATGGCAGTGTGTGAGGGCAGCGATGGGATAAGGGGAATGAGTGAGACTCCATGGCAGTGTGTGAGGGCAGCGATGGGATAAGGGGAATGAGTGAGACTCCATGGCAGTGTGTGAGGGCAGCGATGGGATAAGGGGAATGAGTGAGACTCCATGGCAGTGTGTGAGGGCAGTGATGGGATAAGGGGAATGAGTGAGACTCCACAGCGGTGCCTGAGGGCAGCGATGGGGGAGGGGGGAGAATGAAGGGGACTCTAGCACAGTGTGTGAGGACAGCAGTGGGGGGTGGGGGAGGAATGAGCGATTGGCTGAGGCTGTCTGTGCAGCAAAATGAGCTTTGATGATTTTTATTGATTTATAAGGATGCAAAAATGGAAAGGCTTAACTCCCTTCCTCTTTGAACTGCACGGGGCTAGATGAATTTTCCAGAGCTCCTGGTTTCTGAACACGGTGGAGACAGCCATTTTGTTTGGCTCTGTGGATCATGCCTGTGCTGCGATGCCAAACAGATCTAATTATACCGAATATTTAGCTGATGCAGTGTGGAAGAGGAGTGGCAACGGCATGGGCTGCTCAGGATACTGGCCACAGTAGCCAATGAAAGAGGCTTGATTAAAAGGTCTAAAACAAGTGAAATGAAGGAGGCCACAGACGGGGGGAGAGCCCTGTCTCTAGTAAACTGGTCTTACATTTCTTGGCACAGGACCCCCGCTGGTCAAGGCGCATCACTTCCTCATCCTTTCGGGGGACTGTGTGAACCAGATTGTTATCTCTTAAACAGAAGACATTTAAATCTCTGATCCGCTCTGGCCAAGTGAGAAAGATGGTTTTTGTTTTGTTTTTTTTGCTTAAGGAGGAAGAGTCCGAGGACGTCACAGTGTGGCTTTTGCTGTTTGGCGGAAAAGATAGCAAAGCCGTGTAGCTTCATCACCCTTAAACCTCCCTCAATCCCAGAGGCCTCTCTTGGACATCCTCCTTTGTCCCAGCATCACATGCGTCCTCCTGTGGGGACACTTTCTCTGCACTAGGTTTTTGTAAATCCGTCACGGTGTGCGGGAGCCTGCATTCTGCTTTTCGGACAGCTGCGGTATTTCTCGGGCCTCAGGATCTGGGTCGGAGGGCGAGGCTCCGGCATGAGGCCTTCCGCTCAGACCGTGGCACTCCCTGCCCTGGGGTTAGCCATGGCAGGGAGGGGGGGTCAAATCAGGGGCACACAGACAAAGGATCTGGAGGAAACCATGGTCTGTGCTGCCTAATCAGAGAAATGCCCCTCTAACAGCTGGGCCAGACCGGAGGGAATATTAATAAAAAAAAAAACAAAGAAAAGCCCTCAGGTATGGGCCATTCCCGATCAAACTGGAAGTCCAGAGTTAGGTTGTCCTGAAGACAGAGGGAGCTCTAAAGGCAGTTCCAGAGGGAAGGCGGAAAGGCAGAGCTGTCTAGGGAGCTGTGAAACAGGAGGGTAGGCTATCTAAGAAAGCCGTGAGGGCAACAAAATAGGTTAGACGCCAAGGAGTTGTCTGTTTGAAAACTTTAATTGAATGGAGACGTATTCTTTATATATCGTGCCCGACTCAGGCCAAGTATATTTTAGCCCCTGAGGCAGCCCCGTGTGCGGGCGAAACTCGGCCTGAGTCGGGCACAATATATAAAGAATAGTCTCCATTCAATTAAAGTTTTCAAACGGACAACTCCTTGTTGCCCTAGGGAACGGTAAAGCCAGCTGGAACAGGAAACACAGGGTTGATGGGAAATGTAGTTTGGAGATGTTTGGCAAAGAATCAATTAGGATGAAGGAGGCGGGCACAGCAAGGTGTGGTGTTAACTGGAAGACACAGCTGAGGCTAATTTCAGAGGTAAGGGAGAGACAGAGGCGGGAAGGCAGGAGAGAGGCTCACTCACACCCAGGTTTATGCTTTTTGTACTTTTTTCAGTTCTTCAAAGCAGATTACATTCAGGTACCGTAGGTATTTCCCAATCCCTAGATTGGGAATTGGGATTGGGAATCTAAGGCTTACAACCTAAGTTTGTTCCTGAGGCAGTGGGAGGGTAAAGTGACTTGCCCAAGGTCACAAGGAGCAACAGCGGGAATTGAACCCTGGTCTCCTGGTTCATAGCCTGCTGCTCTAACCAATAGGCTACTCCTCCCCAACACACAGGGGGTCTGTGTCGGGGGACCTTGGCAAGAAATTGTGAATTTGGATCTTTTATACATTAGGAGATGCCTACTTAATAAACTTGAATAGAGAAATCTTTAAAGTGTCAAAGAACCCTCACTTTCTCCACACTCCTTCTGACTTTACATTACTACACTGAGTGTGGCTATTTACTCCAATTGCTTTTTTTTTGGAATCCAAATAAAGCAAGACATCAAGGCCTACGCTGATTTGTGCCCAACTTGTGAACAGCAAAAATCACTACATGGCCAACCCTGGGGGCTGTTAGAGCTGTTGCCAGCTCCCTGGGAACCATGGATCCATCTGTCCACGGACTTTCCCATCTCAGATGGAGCTACTCTGATTTGGGTGGTGATAGACCAATTTTCTAAGATAGCACACTTCGTCCCACCACTGGGCCTTCCTTCCGCACAAGAGTTAGCCCATCTGTTCATGCTCCATGTCTTTCACCTGCATGGCTTACCAAAGCAGATATTATCAGATAAAGGAGTTCAATTTACCATGTAACATTGGCGCTTTCTCTGTAAGAAGTTTGGTATCACTCTTGACTACACCACGGCCTATCATCCACAAGGGAATAGACAAGCGGAGTGCAATCGTACCCTCAAGACCTTCCTTCCGTCAATGAACACCAGGATAACTGGGCCACTCTTTTTTACCTTGAGTCGAATTCTCTCATATCAAGGCAGCCACCAGCTCTTCTCCTCTCCAGTTAGTCTATGGGAAACAATCTCTGTCTCCTCTACCACTGCCCATGTCAGTGCCTTCTCCAGCGGCTCAACTCTCCACCCAGGAATTACATGAACTATGGGAATGGCCCAATCACCTGATTGACGGAGCCAAAAAAACTGCAGATGCCCATAGAAGACCAGCTCCCCAGTTTAAAATTGGAGATAAAGTGTGGCTGAGTACTCAGCATTTATACCTGAGGCTCCCTTCCGTACACCTGGCTCCATGTTATGTTGGACCTTTCACTGTGCTCCGCCAACTGGAGCTCGTCACATACCAATTAAAATTACCACTGACATTGAAGATTCACGGTATATTTCATGTGTCACTACTCAAGCCAGTGGAACTCTCATGCTCCTCTAGGCATCACCCAAGCCACAGGATGTGGCTATCAACGGAAATACAATATATGAAGTGGAAGAGATCTTGGATTTCTGCTGTAGGGGCAAGAGAATTGAATACCTCATTTCATGGAAGAACTACGGCCCGGAAGAAAATTCCTGGGAGCCAGCCTCCAACATCTTGGACCACAACCTTCTGAAAGACTTTCATCAATGACACCCAAGGAGGCCCAGAGCTTCAGGGAGGGGGCATAAGACGGGGGTACTCTGGCGTTTGGATCTCTGTGGGTTAACCCCGCAAATCACCATCCTCACCTCTCTGGCTGGGCCCCCGGACGCGGCAACATGTCGCTATAGTACTCTTTGCAGCAGGGCAAAACGTCTCTTTGTGATAACATGCCGCGGGCTCCCTCCTGCCGCACTACTTCTTAGGTGCATGCGCACCTAATGCCGCTCTAGTTAAAGGGCCTGTGGCAGGAAAAGCTCTGTGGCACTTCCTGATGACCTCACTCAGTCAGGCCTATAAAAGGCCCTCTTGACCTCTCTCTCATTGCCTCAGCAATAGGTCCACCTACTCCTGAAGTAGGGAATGTTGCTCTCAGTGCCTTGACATCAGTCCCAGTGCCTTATCTTTTGTCCCAGCCTTGTCTTCAGTTCCAGTCTTGCCTTCTGTTTTCATCTTCTTACCTGCCTGCCCTGCCTATCCGTCCCTCTTCTCCCCTCAGACAGATACCTGGTTTGACCTCAGATTCTCCTGACTGGTACCTGCCTCTGACCTTGGCTGGCCTCGAATGCTCCTGACCCCTGCCTGTCTCTGACCATTGCCCGGATCTTGGACTTGTCTGACCTCTGCCTGCCTATGACCCTGCTATCCAAGAACCACCTTGTCTACCATCAGCAGAGACCCCACCTAAGACCTGCCAGCCCTGGCACCTAAAGGCTCAACCTGAGGGGAACGAGGGCTGGTATAGGTGAAGGTCCCGCTGGGTCTCTGCTTCACCCAGGTCTACCTGCCGACGGTAGGAACCTGCAGGGCTCCTCCCTGCAGGTTGTGCCAATCCTTCCTCAACCCAAGGGTCCACAGATGCAACACTACTGTGTAAATAGTGGAATTTTAAAAGGGATATGCGTTCATGCCATTGCCAGTTTATCCACCAGTACTCCCAGTTAACAGCTAGGTCCTCCAAACCTCCCTAGTTGAATAGCTTACACTTCCCACAGTAACCCAGACACTTAAAACCCCTCAGTTATGGCTCGTTTTTATTTTTTAAAACTTAAACCTTGTCCCTAACAGAAGTAAACTTTTACAGCAAGGGATCTGGGTGCGCACCCAGGTGTGTAAAAATTTATGTGCACATTTCTTGCCCTGCCCTGAAACACTCATGTCTTGTTAAGATCACCCCCACCCTTCTGAACATTTTGGAGATGTGTGCGCAGCAGGAGATACACGCACATCTGGGCAGCTTTTAACATTCGGTGGGTGCACTCGAGCCCAACTTGTGCGCGTAACTCCTGATTTGGGCGAAAGCCGAGCCCTTTAAAATCTACCTCAGTGTGAACACTGATGCATGGAATAAAATTGCTTTTACCTGCAAGTAGCTGGCTCTGAACTGTGTGTGGGTCCTGCAGGGCTGAGGCAGCAAACCTGTAAGACCTACAGAGCATCTCGTAACCAACCGGGAAGTCCCTACACCTATGATCCATTATCCTCCCCCAACCACCAGAGCCATTCTGAGCATTCACGGCAATAAGGCAGAGCACGGTAACTCATCACAGGATTTCAACACACACGCACAGGAAGTGACAGAGCGGCTCCCTTCCCCCCGAGGAGTGCCTCTGGACTCTTTATAACACGTCTGGAGTCGGGGTGGGGGAGCCACTCAAGCCTTGCCATTCATCAGGCACCGTCATACAATGCTACAGCTCATCTTTTATGAGCAACCCATGGTGGCGGGGGACAGAAAGAAATGTACTTTTAATGGCAGCCAACAGCATCACGAACGACTACAGTCATTTCAGTCCAAAAGAGCAAACGGACAAGGAACAAAACAAAAAAAAGAGAGATGACTAGAGAACTTTTAGGTCTGGTTTTTTTTTGTTTTGTTTTTTCAAATTTTAAAAGCAAAAATGGCCAATAAAAGGACAAGGGCTTTACTGAGCTATCCAGAGTGCTGAAATCATTTGACTGAACACGGACGAGTCATGAAAGCAAACCTGTGTTCAGGAATCTGTACTGGGAGGGTAAAGGGGATAGCCATAGTGACGTAGTAGATGATGGAAGATAAAGAGCAGTTGTTCCTGTCCACACTGGTCTAGCTCAGGATATTTCCCAACTGTGAGCTGTACAAGCTTGACCGCCTGCAGGATATCGCTTCTCAGCCAAGTCAGTGTTGTCCCCTCCCTTCCTTGGCCCCTACTGTCCTGGATAGATGAATTCACAGGTTCTCATGCCAACACTGAGGTTCTGCTCTCCCCTCGCCATGTCTTTTGCCCAACCTCTCACCTCAAGCGTGCTCAAATTCTGTCCCAGTCTTCGTTGCTACCACCTCTGCTGATGGCTATTCCAGGCATCCACCCACTCTCTCTAAGAAGGATTTCCTCTGAATCTCCCTCCTTCCCTCCAACTTCTTGTCATGACCTTTCTCCTTGAATTTCTTTTTCTGTGAAAAATTGTTCATTCTTTTACTTTATTGAAACCTGCTAAGTATTTGAATATTCCCTTCTTTCCTCTAATAATTACAAAACAAGGGCACCTAGATTCTGCCAAAAATCTCCCCCAAAAATTTGCATTGACTCAATACTGTGTATACAATTCTGGACAAAAAAACGATTTATCAGCAAGCGGCCCACTGTAACAGGGGTGGCCCACTGCAGTCCTTGAGAGCCACAAACTGGCCTGGTTTTCAGGATACCCGCAATGAATATGCAGGAGAAAGATTTGCCTACAATGGAGGCAGTGCATGCAGATTTATCTCATGCATATTCAGTGTGTGTGTATGCTGAAAAACCTGGCAGGCCGTGTGGCTCTCGAGCACCGCAGTTGGCCACCCCTGCACTATAAAGAGCCACTTGTCCTATTAAGCATGTATGCATCACACAAGGATAAGCTTGGGCTTTCATTGCATTTCTCTACAGTAAAGCAGAAAGTCGGCAAATTTGGTAACAAAACAGAGCTTAGTAACACAGCAAGTGGTGGCAGTTAAAGAACCGTTGGTCCATCCAGTCAGCCCAGGCTAGATTCCTCCTCTCTGATTCTCCACCACTGAAGTGGGGGAGGGGGGCACAACTAGTGGTGTTCTACAGGGAATGGTCCTTGGACCAGTTGTGGTTCAACATTTTCAGAAGTGGTACTGCGGGAAGACTTACCAGGAAAGATTTGTCTTTTTGCGAATGATACAAAAATCTGCAACAGACACCCAGGAAGGTGTGAAAACATGAGGAGAGGTCGGTCTAGCAAAGCTCAAGGAATGGTCTGGAGGCTAAGATTTAATGCTAAACTAAATGCAGTCATGCACTTGGGTTGAAAAAAATCCAAGGGTGTGGTACAGTCCAATGTGTGAAATTCTTCTGTGCACGAAATAAGAGCAAGATCTGGGGGTGATCGTATCTGATGAGCTCAAGGTGGATATGGCAATAGCAAAAGACAGAAAGATGCTTGGTTGCACAGGGAAAGGAACTGGTCAACAGGAAAAAGAAAGGGATATTGTCTCTGTATTAGTTCCTGGTGAGACCTCACTTGGAATCCTGTGCGCAATTCTGGAGACCGCACCTTCAAAAGGACAGAAATCGATGGAGTTGGTCCAGAGGGCGGCTTCAGTGGTCTTCGTTCTGAAGCATATGGGGAGAGACTTAAAGATCTAAACATGCACACCCCGGAGAAAGGGTGGGATGGGTGAGATATGAGAGACACATTTCAGTAACTGCAAGGAGTAAATGCACAAGCGTTGGGCCTCTTTCAGTGAAAACCTACAAGGGGGTCATGGGATAAGGGTGAAATGGGGCAGATTGAGGAGTAATCTAAGCAAATATTTCCTTACAGAAAAAGAGTGGCGGATGCATGGGGGCGACCTCCCAGTGGGAGGTCGTGGAGACGAGGACTGTATCTGAATTCAAGAAAGCCTGGGACAAGCCCGGGGGATCTCTGAGGTTGGAGCTGTAGAGCTGAGCAGCTGATGTGAATGAGCAGACCAGGCAGCCCATATGGTCTTTTTCTACTATCTCATTTCTATTTTCTATAGGTATATGAGCTTCTGAAGTCCTATGTTTAAACCAAATGCCAACTCCCCCCCTCCCCCCCTCCAACAATGACCTCTCAACCACTGCCCTCAATTTGTTTCTCAAGCATTTTTAAACTCTGCGACAGCCCTGGCCTCCGCCCCTTATGCTGGTAGTTATTCTAGGCCCTGTTGCTTTCCTCTTTCATTCTTACCAGAATCAGACTTAATCCAACACCCATGGTGATTTACTCGGTCTTGATGGGCCATTTCTAGCACTTCCCTCCATGTCCATCCCAAGCATGCCCAAACTAAATTACAGTGGTGGGCTCCATCTCTGCTGGTAGGGCTGTTCCAGGTCTTGTCATCTTCCTCTTTCATTCTTCCAAGACCGATTCTAATCTGTCTGCTGGGCCCTCTTCCTCGTTTCACCGTCAAGTTTTGTAACAATCCGCACAGCCGGTAAAATTTGAGAGGCTGCTGTTCCAAAACATCCTGACTCCTCACGGTTGCTCGGTGCAGGTTACCCCATGTTTCTTACAAGCAGCTGCACAACTGCGGTTAAGGTTGTAACCAACGCTGTATGCAGGTTACCTCAGCCCCTTTTAGAAACCTGCTGGTCCTACCTCTTCCGTTAGGGTTTTAACCGCTGCTCTACGCCACTTACCCCGGTGCTGAAAAGATTGCAGCCCAACCCAATGCAGTTGTACCTCCACTCTTTGCCCGTTGACTCGTGTTTTTCCCCTCTTTCGTCCTCTAAAGTTTCATATGACTGAGCAAACACTCAAGCCTCCTCCTTCCTTTCTTCTACTGCTACCCACCCTCTCCCCACCCCCATCGGTCCTCAACGCTGTGCCTGTCCCAAGCGTGTTTAAATTCTCTCATGACTTGGGTTGCCAATTCTTCTGCCAGGAGACTATTCCAAGCGTCTAACATTCTCCTGGCTTCAACTAAAACTACACAGCCCGGTATTCCAGGGAGGGGAGGGGATGGGGAAGAGAAGGTGGTCAGATTCACATCAAACTTATCCTCAAAACAAGGAGTTTCTTGCAGTGCAGAGAACAGGGTCCAATAGATTACATACCAGGAATGCTGAGGAAGCACTGCCTAGAAGAAGCCATCTTACTTTTGGCCTTCCACCACTTCCACTGGTGGCTCCTCTAGGCACACACCCCCTCCCCTCCTTCCAGTAAGGAAGTCTTTCCTTACATTTCCTCCGAGTGTCCCTCCTGTGTCACATGTCGGAATTTTTCTAGGTAAAAAAATTAAAAATGATCTAGGAGTGCACTGGTCTGTATCTAGAAGACCTCCCTTTGCCTCATCATCTCCCTCCCTTCTTCCAGAAGCCTGTGGGTTCTCGTCACCGCTGTGAAAGCTCCTTTGATGGGAAGGGTGAATCAGTATGAGGACCGACCCCCCCTCCAACTCACCAATACCCACACATACACATACACAGTCTTCCCTTGGAATGAAAGACAAACCTATAGGGTCTTCATTGCCATAGGCAGGAAATGAGGGAAGGAAAAGGTCACTCTGAGTCAATGGCGGGGAAGGCTCTGAAGTGCTCAGCCCGGTACTACAGTGCTGAGGGGTACTTCCTGAATACCAGTCGGACAGACCAAGAATGACACACTGGGCATTCCCAGTCACAAGTTTCCTATCACTCCTCTACAGCTTAGGTGGAACTCCGCTCTCGGAGCAATATGTTATTTTATTTAGTAATATTTCTCATTCGGCATTCGCCGCAGGCCTGAGGCACAATAGGTGGGTGGAAAACCCTGGATCCCGTGCCCCCTCTCAGCTGAAGTTGCCAGATAGATCCAGATCAGTTAGGACAGGCTGGACCTGGTCTTGTACGTCTGGAGATGTGGCCCTGATCCTCCCTAAGCAGAGGCCAGGGCTACTTTCAGGTGGGGCTGGTTCAGCCTAAGCTAGTCGACGCTACACCATCTGGTAACCCTTCTATCCCAAGCAGGTCCGATTTTGGGAGCAGTCAAGGGAAACCCAGAGATTTACTGAGCAAAGAAGCTCTGAGATGAGGTCAACAGTTAATTAAGATAACGATGCAATGCATGAATGGTAAGAATGATAGAATTCATTGTGGAGGAGCCATCAAGAGGGAGACAGGTCCCCATTCCCTTTACGAGCAGTAGAGAGGAGGAATGGAGTCAGCCACTAAAGCAACCCAGAAGGGCTGGGGAGCTATTAAGCCAGCTGTCATGTGGAAGGCAAAAGGACCTGCCGGCATCTCTTTGGGAGACAGCAGCTTCAGCTCATCGGTAGCAAATTATCTCTGACATTTCATTTCTGAGCCCTCAGCAACTTAATCTGGTACCTCGTTACCAAACCAACAAACAGGAAGGCATAAAGGAATGTTACTGGTTTCCTGCCCTTTGCTCCCAGGAAATTGAGAAGAGAGGCAGGAAAGATCTCAGTTCCAGTTTTATGTGCTTAAGCAAAATCCAGATGGAATGACAATAATTAAAAAAAAAAAATGTTACTATGCCATTACTCCAGCCAGCGCTCCTGCACCATCCCCTACAGCGCCTCCTGCTGAGAGAGACAGGGACTGCGGGAACTGTGACCTCCCCCCACAGCCAGCGCTCCTGCACCATTCCCTACAGCGCCTCCTGCTGAGAGAGACAGGGACTGCGGGAACTGTGACCTCCCCAATACAGCCAGCGCTCCTGCACCATTCCCTACAGCGCCTCCTGCTGAGAGAGACAGGGACTGCGGGAACTGTGACCTCCCCCCACAGCCAGCGCTCCTGCACCATTCCCTACAGCGCCTCCTGCTGAGAGAGACAGGGACTGCGGGAACTGTGACCTCCCCCCACAGCCAGCGCTCCTGCACCATTCCCTACAGCACCTCCTGCTGAGAGAGACAGGGACTGCGGGAACTGTGACCCTCCCCCCACAGCCAGCGCTCCTGCACCATTCCCTACAGCGCCTCCTGCTGAGAGAGACAGGGACTGCGGGAACTGTGACCCCAATGCAGCCAGCGCTCCTGCACCATCCCCTACAGTGCCTCCTGCTGAGAGAGACAGGGACTGCGGTAACTGTGACCTCCCCCCACAGCCAGTGCTCCTGCACCATCCCCTACAGTGCCTCCTGCTGAGAGAGACAGGGACTGCGGGAACTGTGACCTCTCCAATACAGCCAGCGCTCCTGCACCATTCCCTACAGCGCCTCCTGCTGAGAGAGACAGGGACTGCGGGAACTGTGACCTCCCCAATACAGCCAGCGCTCCTGCACCATTCCCTACAGCGCCTCCTGCTGAGAGAGACAGGGACTGCGGGAACTGTGACCTCCCCAATACAGCCAGCGCTCCTGCACCATTCCCTACAGCGCCTCCTGCTGAGAGAGACAGGGACTGTGGGAAACTGTGACCTCTCCAATACAGCCAGCGCTCCTGCACCATTCCCTACAGCGCCTCCTGCTGAGAGAGACAGGGACTGCGGGAACTGTGACCTCCCCAATACAGCCAGTGCTCCTGCACCATTCCTTACAGTGCCTCCTGTTGGGAGAGACAAGGACTGCGGAAACTGTGACCTCCCCAATACAGCCAGAGCTCCTGCACCATTCCCTACAGTGCCTCCTGTTGGGAGAGACAGGGACTGCAGGAACTGTGACCTCCCCAATACAGCCAACGCTCCTGCACCATTCCCTACAGCGCCTCCTGTTGGGAGAAACAGGGACTGCAGGAGCTCCCCCATAAGTAGTGCCCCTGCACCCATTCCCAACAGTGCCTCCTGCTGGGAGAGGCAGAGACTTCCCCCACAGCCAGCACTCCTGCATTGTCCCCTGTAGCGCCTCCTGTTGGCATTGCTCCTGCATCAGAACTTGCAGATTTAGAAGCTTTTTCAAGATGCTGTTCCTGAGATTATGGTCAGTGCTTATTTATATTTTAGATGAGAATATTCTGGAACCCAGAAAGCAAAATACTTTTACCAAAAAAGAAGAGGCAGGGAGGGGTGGAGAGAGAGAGACAAAGACAGGAACTGAGAAAAATTAGAAACAGCTAGAGAGGGATGCAAAGTGAAAGAAGATATATAAGGATTATAAAGAGAGACTCTGAGAATGAAAGAAAGAAAAAAAAAAGATAGAAAAAGGAATTGCTTTGCCCGATTCAGCACATCCGAGATATAAATAATTTCTATTGCAATTCACTGCCTGATGCAGTCAGTCCCCAGTGGTCACCATGGAAACGGGATCCAATGCAGCAGCCAGAAAGCGTCTCCCCACTGCAGTCACTGCGGAGAGGCTGAGATGTCTCCGAGGGTGGGAATTCAAGTTATCCCTTCACAATCCTGCAGGAAAGCTCCCACAAACCTCATTTTAAAACAGGGTTCAAGCAGAAGGCGCTGTAGGGGATGGGGCAGGAACACTGGCCTGGGGGGGCCCAGCTCACAGCTCCTGCAGTCCCAGCCTCCTCCAGCAGCAGGCGCTGTAGGGGATGGGGCAGGAACACTGGCCTGAGGTGGGGGTGCAGCTCACAGCTCCTGCAGTCCCAGCCTCCTCCAGCAGGAGGCTCTGTAGGGAACAGTGTATTAGATCACTGGGCGTGGGGTGTTGGGGGAGCTCACTGCTCCTGCAGTCCCAGCCTCCTCCAGCAGCAGGCGCTGTAGGGAACAGTGCACTAGATCACTGGGCGTGGGGTGTTGGGGGAGCTCACTGCTCCTGCAGTCTCCGCCACCCTCAGCACCGTACAGAATAATGTAGAAGCATTAAAGAGAAAAAGCGCGGACAGGCAACTTCAGTAAAAAAAAGATTCAGGCTTGCTTCTCATCCCACTGTGGAAAGTTGCTGTGTGGTTTGGTTTGTGGGATTGAGGATTGGGGGTTTGTAATGTGAGCCATTTGCTATCGCCTGGTCTGGCTTTTGCATCATTTTGATTCCTGGTTGGGTTTTTTTCACCACTTAAAAACGTAAGAACATAAGAAATTGCCACGCTGGGTCCGACCAAGGGTCCATCAAGCCCCGCATCCTGTTTCCAACAGTGGCCAATCCAGGCCACGAGTGCCTGGCAAGTACCATGACAACCTGCCACACTGCGTGCGGAGGAGGAGAACCCAGGAGGCCAAGGAATCAAATAAAGAAATACAAGAAGACCCTTTCAAAGCCTGGGGGGATCAGCTCACTGGCCAGGCAGAGTGCAGGGGAAGGTGGGCAGATCCTTCTCAGGGCGCAGGGGGGGGGGGCGGATTATGTTATGTGTGGAGGGGGGAGGGCTCGTGACTCACTCTGTCCTGGGTGGGGGGGGAGGCTATGTCATGGCTTCATAGAGTTTCTCAAATCTTAAAGAGCTTTCCTGGTGGGCCCCGACAGCGCTCCAGCGCTACGCTGGTCACTGGTGCCTGAGTTGCTTCTTAAAGGTTTCTTGTGATGCTGGTGGCTGGTACCAGGTTAGGCGGCTCGGCTGCTCATTTGCCTTCCTAGGACACATACAAAAAAAAGTGTTGGCCCCCGCGCCGTGGGGAAAAAAAAAACAAAAAACTTTTATTAAAAAGTTTTTTTCCCCGAGTGCCCACCAATGAAATGGGTGCAGATCACCTCGTCTAAAATAAATAAATAAATAAAAGGTATTGCTGCCGACTGTTGCAGACCCTGGGGTTGCACTGCTGTAGTGCAGACCACCATATTCCCGCCTTCTTCTTTCTCGTGATGAGTCAAGTAGTGGGCGGCGACCAAAAAGAAAAAAAAAAAGCAGGAAGCTGATGGGCCTGCACTAGAGCCGCGCCACCGCAAGACCGCGGTTGGAGACCAGGCGCCCGGGTCTCCAACTGCGGCTGAGCAGAAGAGCAGCGTTTATGTGGATGAGGAAGAGGGTGAAGACCATAGTATGCCTGTGTTTATGACAGTGAGAGGCTGCCCATGTGTGTGAAAGAGACACTGCCTGTGGGAGTGTGTGTGGGAGTGAGAGTGAGAGACTGCCTGTGTGTGAGAGAGACACTGCCTGTGGGAGTATGTGTGTGTGTGTGTGAAAGAGAGACACTGCCTGTGGGAGAGTGTGTGTGAGTGAGAGTGAGAGACTGCCTGAGTGAGAGACTGCCTGTGTGTGAGAGAGACACTGCCTGTGGGAGTATGTGTGTGTGAGTGAGAGAGACTGCGTGTGTGTGAGAGAGAGAGAGAGAGATGGTAAAGTCTGTGCGCTCACTTCCAATCTACGTCAATCTCAGGGTGATTGGAAATCTAAAGTTCCCAGATATGGAGAATGGGAAAATGTTTTATCTTTATTTGTTTTATTAATAGGTTTTATTTGATGGTGTCAGCTCTTTTGAAATATTTTATTGGTATTTGGTAAATAAAAAAAAGTTGTACGCATGATTAATTATTGGATATTCTACTCATTGGCTGGCTTGACATATTTATTCTTTTATTGGATGGTTGATGTTTTATATTTCTAGACTGTATTTGATGTTTAACAAGGAATGGTAAGGTTTTTTTTTTCCATTGTTATACTGCATATAGTTAGACTTGTATTTCCGGTTCAGTTTTTGTCTGTACCTTTCTATTTACGCTTTATGGTCTCTGTATTCTGTATTCTTGGTGTGGGTTTGACAGTGTTTGGCATGTGTAACCGAGGTGGGGTATTCTGCTAGCACGTAGTTGTTGTGTGGGGATCTATAGCAGCTTGACTTGTTCTGTTTCCCTAACAGGAGGTGTATTGGGGTCTTAGGTCCTGCTGTAATATTTGCAGTGTTGCCTTTTCGTGAGTAGGGCTGTTACTATTTCAAGCTGGCAGATTTGCTATAGGTTGAGTACATTTTTTTTTCTTTTGCAGGGTTTTGAATTATTACCCAGTGCTACTGAAGTGCTGCTGCCAGTCTGCAGTGTAAGGCCACCATCTTTCCGCCTTCGTCAGTCACCGGCTCCCTCTTGCTCGGCAGTAACCCAGCAGCCGTCTCTGAAGGTCTCTCTCTCAGCCAGTTCTAAATGTCTTTCTAGAGGGAGGCCAGTAGCTTGCTCTGAGTCTGGGATTAAGCAAGTCAGGGGTCAGTTCAAGCTGCTGGTGACTGTGGATCTCAGTATTGTTATGCAGTTCTTCCGCTGAAAACAGAAAATTTTCTCAAACCAGTAGGTTTCTTGTTGAATGAACATACTTACCGAAACATTTTATAAATTATTTTACTAAGTATTTCAACTTTGCACTATGCCTATTACTTTCTATGTTTATTTGTATTTGTCTATTTTTATTCTATAATTTTGTTTTATATTTAAGTGGTAGAGAAATTAGTTAAATATATATTATATCTTTTTCTTTTCTTTTTGTGTGATTGGATACCCCATGGGCCGGGATGGATAAAAATCCGCCAGGCTGATATCTTCCCGGTCACTGGAGACGCTTTGCATCTTCCCCCTCAGGATGTCATCCTGTAACTGGAATCCCCCACTTACAAGCCCATTCTGTCACAACACAGCTCCTCACCGAACAGAGACAAGCTAGGGAAATCGATGAGGAGAAACCGGATCTGTGCCCAGCCCTCCTGCTTCTGCAGGAACCTGGCTCCTTGCCATCTGCAGATTAAAATAAATACATAAATAAAGCCACCCTTGTCAAAGAGAGAGGAGCAAAAAAAAAAAAGGGGACCATTTCGGCGGGCCCCCAACACCACTCTGCCAAAATCTCCCCCCCCCCCCACCTGCGGTTATCCCTCTGGTGAAAGCCAGAAGTCATCACTACTGCCGTGAGTAACTCGACCGCTGTATTTGTACCATTCACTAAACAGCGAGGTGAAACATCCTCTCTGTGGGGGGAGGCCTGGTGCAATGGTTCATGTGTGTGTGTGGGAGACCCGGGTTTGAGCCCCAAGCACAGCTTCTGCTCCTGGCGTTGGAGCCGGGTCTGGCGCTGCTGCAGAGGCAGGGCCGGTGGCAAGAGCGTTTTGCTCCCTAGACGAACCTTCATTCAAACACAACGCTCCCTCCTACCAGTGGCAAGGGCTCCTACCTCCAGCACAGTGCACCCTTATTTGGCAGTACGAGCTCTAACACAGCACCCCCCTGGGTCTCATGATGGCAGGATTTAGCCCCGCACCCCCCTCCTCCTCCCAATTTTGGTGTCGTAGGCCACAGGCCTATTTTGCCTAAGCAAGCGCCGGCCCTGTGGAGAGGCGGCCAGACTCAGGATTTTATGCACACTGGGTCCCAGAAGCCCATGCGAGGGGTGGCCCTTGACCCAAGGTCTGTTGCTGCAATCACTGGGCTACATTAAGAGGAAGAGGGTTATAAAAGAGAGAGAAAAAAAAAATCCCTGGGAAGGTGCGAGAGACAACTGATGATATCACATCCCAGGTACATTCACATCCCAGGCAAATAGCAATTCTGCTGGAAACTTAAAAGGAGCAGTAAGAAGCTGTTGAGTCAGAAAATTATTTTTGACACCCCCCCTTACTGAAGTTTTTTTCTGGGACCAGTAGTACTGATGTGCAAGGGGAGAAGCTAAGACTATAAATCCCACAATTCAGTGGGGGGGTGTAAGTTCCATTTCCTCTGGGAGCAGCCATATTTGCAATAGCATCACAATGACATCACACAGAATGGGTTCCAATTGGTTCATGCAGGGTGTGTGACATGTGACATGACAGCTGTTATGGACCAATCGTAACCAGGTGTGTTTGTGCACGAGGCAAATACCTGCTTACAAGGATGGTGGCTCCCCCCTTTCTCAGGGGGTGGTAACAGTTGCTTGATCCGTAGCCCCTGACATAACATCAGGTATCAGGACCAAGCAGGAAAATGTTTAATTTACACGGAATGCGTACTGGCAGTACCTGGGCAGAATTTCAGCTTACCGATTAGGACAGAGAAATCCCAGAAACAACCCCCCCACAGCTCACAAATCCACACCTATATGCACACCCAACACGCAGAGACCTACAAGCACACGGCCCACACACACATAAACAGGGATACATGCACACTCCCTGTTCACCAGCTTCATTCCCGCGTAATTTACTACTGAATCAGGATCGACTGCCCCGAAGGCCAGGGAGGCAAGACTCAGAATGACAGAAAGAGACAGAGACCGAGCAAGAGACAGCGTCCTTTCTGTAGTAGACTGAAAGTTTTCTTATTATATATTTCTTTCATTTTTTTGACTACTTTTGAGGGCAATATTCAGAAAAGTGGCAAACGGAGAACTTATCCTGCTATAGTTGTCAGGGATATTTAGCAGGACAGACCTCCCACTGAATAAACCCTCCTAAAGTTATTCAGGTGTACGTACCAGGATAGCTTTCAAACCCCAAGTGGCTACGTTTTAATTTTATCCAGTTAGGTTTGAAAGTTAGCCGGGTACGTGCAGCCAGATAACTTTTAAATTTAACCGACTATATTAAAATGTAGCTGCTTAAGTGGCTGCAAAATAAAACAAAAAAATAAAAATAAAAAGCTTAGGGGCTTGTAGGCCGATTCCCCGCCTCCTCCCAAAAATCTTATGTAGTTGGGGGCCTATTTAAACCCCCAGGCCTGGCCATCTGAGTTCGGGACCTGGCCAGAGGAACCGTTTTGATTATTACCGTCTTTATGTATTGCTATCTGGCCCACAGACGTAGAAGGGCAATAAAGTTCTCCGTCTACATCTGACTCGGACAGCAAGAGGGAGGGAGAAACCGAAAGAGAGGCGGGGGACACAGAATTCCAGTCCCCAACGGCCCTTCAGGATCCCGAGGGGAGCCGTAGGGTTAACACCCAGCCTGATTATTTTCCAGACTGTGCGGGAATTTTTACGGTACTGCACGGAAAGGGGGGGTGGGGGATAAAATGTCCAGAAATGTCCTGATTTTAGCCCCTCGGCTTCAGCTTCGCAACCGATCTGCCCCGTATGCTTTGCTAGCTCCTCTACGGGCGGTACCGCGCTGGGGGCACTTTGGTGCTGCTTACGTAAGACCGCCGCCCCGAGGTTTAGTCCGCGCGCCTCAAAAACGTATACGAAGCGCCAGCTGGGCTCCCCGGCGCTGGTAAAAGCAAAACCCTTTTCCGGGCTATAAGAGGTTCTAGTGCCAGCAGTCACGCCAGGAGGCTCCAGGGAAGATCGGACTATTTCTTCACAGGAAAGGGGTGCCGGATGCATGGAAGAGCCTCCCGGGGAAGGCGACAGAAGCAGGAACGGTAAGAAAGCGGGGAGCCAGTATAATGGATCCGTTAAATTGAGAACGACTTGAAGGGAAAGCCAAGAGATCTGCTGGGGGCCTACGTCACTGGGCGGAGTAGATGGGTCCTTATCTGCCGTTATTGTCTGTTTCTTTGTTTTTGTGTTACGACAAAGCGTGGCACTAAAGGTTGTCTGCATGAAAACCCTGTCAGGAAAGATATATTTCACAGAAATCCCAGTTAAAAGCTGGCAACCCTACATGCCAGAGCTCCCCCAGAGGGCAACCTCACTCACCAGCGGCTGGAGCGATGAGGGGACGGCAAGCAAGCACATCTTCAAGATGTCCACACCGAAGGTGCACGGGGATACGTTGGCACACACTGCCTTCACCGCAGGCGGTTGCACCGCATGCTTATTCACTGCGGTCCAGAACCAAGGCCTCTCTGTAGGACACTGACTCCCAAAGGGGAAAGTGACCACATGGGTTCCAGGTCATCAGACACAGGGCTGAGCCGATTCCGGTTTTTGCTCCCAGGTCCAGCAGAAATTACAATGCCCATCGTGCAGTGCAGTAGTGGGGGGGGGAAAGAGGGAGTAGCGGGCCTGACCCAACCTATCCCTTATTCTCCCCACTGCCACGTGGTCTTGGTAACAATGGACCTTTCTCAGTCCATCTGTCACAGACAGCATGAGATACAAGCGTCCGTGGCCAAGTCCGGTAAACGTGTTCTCATGACAACAATATTCCAAGCACTCCACAGATCTCACCTGTAGGGTAGGATAGCAAGAAGGAGGCCAATCTTGATGAAAGCCCATCTTGAGCCCTATTTGAAATAGGCAAAGGAATACTCAGGGGATATTGTAGCTATGCGGCAAAAACCTTTGTGGTCTGACGAAACTAAAATAGAACTTTTTGGCCTGAATGCAGAAGCGATACATTTGGGCGCAAAGCCGACACAGCACATCAGCCAGAGGGCGCCATCCCCTACTGTGAGGCATGACGGCGGCAGCGTCGTGTTCACGGGGATGACGCACACAGGCAGGGACGGGGGCACTGGTTGGGGATAGAAAGGGGACAGTGAACGGAGAAAGGTACAGAAGAGTCCTTGAGGAAAACCTGCCGCCCTCTGCAAGAAAGCTGCAGAGGAAGTTCACCTTTCAGCATGACGATGTCCCCAAAGCGCACAGCCAAGGAACAAAAAAAAAAAAAAAAGGCAAATGTCCAGGAGTGGCCCAGACAGACCCCCGACCCCCAATCCAATCTGTGGCACTGACACAACATAGCAAAATGTGAAAAATGTTCAAGGAGGCGTAGACTTTCTATGGGCACTGCATAAACATAGATCTAGATATACATAGATAGTTCATACAGACAGATACAGAGATAGATATCTAATTTTATGCAGCCAGTATGCTTACATCAGTTATTTTAGCATCGTCAACATCTCATCTCTCACCCACTTTCATGTATTTATAAATCCATTTGTGAATTTCCCTCTCCTTCCGTTTCCAGAAGGCCCCCAGGTGCTATTTCAGGGCACCATATGCCGAAGGATTTACAACAGGAGGGAATAAACGTCGTGCAGGAGGAGGGTGGCTCACCTACACAAGACCGTAAGCAGTGCCGCCGTGCCAGCTCGGATGAATAGTCCCTCCAGTCCCTTGACTGTGGCCAGCCAGATTCGCATGGAAGCACTCGGAAGAGGGAGGTCCCATCTCCTGGTCCTCACTCCCGAAAAAGAGTTGACAGTTCCCATGCCTGCCTGACTAGTAATTGCTAATAGACCCGTCTTTCGGAAACTCGCACAAGCCAAATTCCAGCCTCGCTATTAACCATGACCACAGCCCTTCAGTAACAAAATTACGCAGCTTGCGTACGGCCTGAATGAAAAACGCTCTCTTAAATCTTTGTTTTAAATCTGCTACCAGTTAGTTTCATAGGGTGTCCCCGGTCCCAATGACTGAACCTGTTCCACGCTGGAGATTTTACAAACCTCCCGCCGTATCGTCCAAGCTGGAGAGCCCTGGCCTGTATTTCTTTATTATAGGGGAACCATTTCACCCCCGTTATCATTGTCACCCATCTCTGTACCTTTTCTACTTCCGCTCTGTCTTTTTTTTTTTTTCAGGTGAAAGGACCAGAACTGCACACAATACTCCCAGTGTGCTCGCACCATGAATTTATACAAAGGCATTGCGATAGCCTCAGTTTTGCTCTCTTGTTTCTTTTTCGAGCAGGCCCTAACATTCTGTTTGCCTTCTTGATGGCCGCCGCACACTGACCTGAGGATTTCAATGTATTGTCCACAATAATGGTGGCAGGGAAAGGAACTTGGCATTCTGGAGGGGGGAGGTTCTTATTTTTAGCTAAAAGTTTATAGTAGAAAACTAATGGTGGCAACACTGAACTGAGAGCGAGAGAGAAAAGGTAGTAGTGCGACCTCTTCATTGGTTAGAGGCCGGCTAGGAGAGCTCTGCTATTGGTCAGATATTTTGGAAGGAGGTGCAAAGGGCTGGGAGAGCTCTGCTATTGGTCAAAGGGAGCAGGTCTTCCTCAGAACCCCATGCAGGCATGAAAGGTATAAATAAGGTATAGATAGCTGAAGAGCTTCCAGGAAGGAGATTTTTTAAAAAGCAGTAGCTATGACCATATTAAAAAGGTACACACAAGGTTTAAAATTATATGTCTCAGAGTATAATCAAACAAAAACAGAACCTGGGAATAAGAAAAACACAGAGCTAGGGTTAGACAGGTTGATATTTGGCATAATCTAGCATAATGCCACTGCTCTAACATTCAATGAACATCTCTGGAAGCATTTTTTTCTGCTCTAGCCTAACAGAATAGTTAGGGATAGAGGGAGCTGTGAACTAAATGGAAGGGAGGCAAGTGAGAGAGCGCTGGGATGATCTAAGATCAGATCTGAAAAAAATACATCTCTAAAAAGAGAGAAGTTTAGCAAGAAGCCAAATATGTTCTCGGCTGATGACAGCCGCCAAGTATGCAGAGATGTTCAAGGGGGTAAAATTCGGACTCGCACTCAGACACAATAGACAATGACCTCCCTTCAAGTCTACATTCACTAGGAATCTTGGCTAAAGTTTCATGTTCTTTCTGTATGCCATCCTCTGGGATCACCAAAAAAAAAAAATCATTTCCCCATTTGCAGAGAGATTTGAGAAGGTTAAGCTCCAGACCCTGATGGCTTTGATCAGCTGAATTAGATACATCGGTTGCCTGTTATTGTTCTTTACAGATTCGAGCACAGAAATAAAATGTAGAATAAAAATCAAATGAATACTTCATTTTTCTGGCAGATAAACACAAAAATATACAGCACAAAACTTTTTAAAATGAAAAATTGACTCCTGTTGAAATGTGTAACTACCCCATAAGAACATTTTTCATTCTCACAAGAAAAAGATTATTTAAAAAAAAAAACACCAAAAACCAGCAAACTAGTAAATATATGGCAACCTTGTAAGAGATATCATATTTGCATCTTTGTTCCTTACCATCCTCCGTTGGCACATAAATGTTGAGATACAGACAGTCTTCGCTCTGATTTTGGACGTAACCAGCTGCCACCTCCAGATTGTCTGTAACCACACCGGCATCATGATTCCGGGCAGCATACCATGGATGTTCTGTGGGCAGACGGGGGCAAAGTGTGTTGCATTGCGGACTTCAGTCCAAGAAGCCGGGGCTTCCGGGGGTTGAAACCGCCGGTCCCCTACTGGCGGGGTGGCATAAGGAACACCTAGGTACTGCACCACCGGGCCGAGGATTTCATTATTCAAGTCCTTTTTGACTCCTCGGAGCTTGCCATAGTTGGTGTGGACCACGGGATACTTCTCCTCTGCCCTTTGGCACGAACTTAAACCAGAGCGGAGAGACAGACCAAAGAGCCAAAGCAGGAACGCAAGCCCTGTCCTTATGTTGAGGACGCGCAGGGCAAAACTCAGCATGGGCAAACTCAAGGCCAACCACATGGTAGCCGCGATGACAAAAAAAAAAGAAGTAGAAGTAAAAAAAAAAAAAACCCAAAAAAAAAAACCCCAAAGAAAAAATAATCGTTATGAATCAAAAGTGAAAATGCTGTTTAAAAAAAATCGAACTGTTAAAATAATTCCAAGAGCAGCAAGGGGCATCTGAACGAGTTAATCCTGACGGGTGGCGTGGTCACTCCGGGAAGTGCAGAATGTGGCGCCTGCCCGCTCTCTGTTGCGTTCCATCTCCTGGCGGGGGCCTTCCCCCTCAGAGGGAATCCATGGAGAGGTTGGGGCGCGGCATCGCTCCACCATCCAGGGCCCTGTGCTATGAGAATGGGGAGAGCGGGAGGGAGAGGGAGGGCGGTAGGAGGAGGAGGAGGCAGGAAAGAGAGAGAGAAGAATGTGAAAGAGGGGGGAAAAGGGAAACAGAAAGGAAGTGAGAACAGGAAAGGAAAAATGTAAGGGAATAGAGAGAGAGAGAGAGAGTTACAGAAGGGAAAAAAGAAATGAGGATAAGAGAGAAGGTAAAATGAAGGAAGGGAAACAGAACGGAAAGGAAGGAAGAGAACAGGAAAGGAAAAATGTAAGAGAATAAAGAGAGAAAGAGTTACAGAGGGGAAAAAGAAATGAGGATGAGAAGGTAAAATGAAGGGGAGGGAAACAGGGGAACGGAAAGGAAGAAGAACAGGAAAGGAAAATGTAAGAGAATAAAAAGAGAGTTACAGAGGGGAAAAAAGAAATGAGGGATGAGAGAGAAGGGAAAATGAAGGAGGGGAAACAGGGAATGGAAAGGAAGGAAGAGAACAGGAAAGGAAAATGTAAGAGAATAAAGAGAGAGAGTTAGAGGGGAAAAAGAAATGAGGATGAGAGAGAAGGGAAAATGAAAGGAAGGGAAACAGAACGGAAAGGAAGGAAGAGAACAGGAAAGGAAAAAATGTAAGGGAATAAAGAGAGAGAGAGAGTTTCAGAGGGGAAAAAATAAATGAGGGATGAGAGGGAAGGTAAAATGAAGGAGGGGAAACAGGGAATGGAAAGGAAGGAAGAGAACAGGAAAGGAAAATGTAAGAGAATAAAGAGAGAGAGTTACAGAGGGGAAAAAGAAATGAGGATGAGAAGGTAAAATGAAGGGGAGGGGAAACAGGGAACGGAAAGGAAGAAAGAACAGGAAAGGAAAATGTAAGAGAATAAAAAGAGAGTTACAGAGGGGAAAAAAGAAATGAGGGATGAGAGAGAAGGGAAAATGAAGGAGGGGAAACGGAATGGAAAGGAAGGAAGAGAACAGGAAAGGAAAATGTAAGAGAATAAAGAGAGAGAGTTAGAGGGGAAAAAAGAAATGAGGATGAGAGAGAAGGTAAAATGAAGGAGGGAAACGGAATGGAAAGGAAGAGAGCAGGAAAGGAAAATGTAAGGGAATAGAGAGAGAGAGAGTTCGAGGGGAAAAAAATGAGGGATATGCGAGAGAGAGAAGGTAAAATGAAAGGGAGATAGGGAAATGAGATGAAGAGAGGAAGACAGTGCTCATTAGTTGCATCAGACCTGGGAATAAACTTCCTGCTCCCTAGCTTTACCGCGTGCACACTGAGCAGGGCAGGGAACTCAGCAGAGCCCCCGCTGGGGGAAGAGACATCCTGAGATTCAGGAGTTCATCTTTGAGTCTCTTAAACCGGACGGCATGGTCGTTCTGCATCAGCAGGGTCCCGGGGGGGAGGGGGGTGAAGGCAATCCATGCAAAGCAGAAGACAGCGATGGGAACGCAGGGGTGTGGGTTTGATTTGGACAAAGGGACGCCTGAACCTTTTGCTTAATTTTTAAAGATTTTTAAAGATCCAAATCATGAATGACCGATGATTAAAACTCCCAACACAAAGTTGAGGTTATAAGGCATCCCTTAGTGTGCTGATACCTGTGCTATATGATGGCCATTCATATTCTATGATATATATATATATATATATATATATATATATATGAGCCTTTGGTCACCCATCTGTCTTTTCAAAGTGAGATCATTCTTGGTGTTTTGTTTGTGTTATTCTTACACTTTTGGGGGTTCACAGTTATTGAATATCTGTACCATGGCAAAACAGTTCCGTGCCAGGGTTTAGGCCATGGCAGGGTAACTCCATGCTGAGGTTCCCTGCCGTGGAAGAGTAGCCACATTCCACGTGGTGGCAGGGTCAGTCCGTGCTAAGGTCCACGCCGTGGCAGGGCAAACCTAGGCTAAGGTCCAGGCTGAGGCACGAGAACTCCTGGCTAAAGTTCATACCATCAACAACACAAAAAAAAAAAAAAGAGAGGGAATATCCAAAACTGAAAAGTATTAACTACTTACAAGAGTATATGGTAGTATATAGGTAAAACAAAACGTTCTTTACATGTACGATTCATAGAACATCGTAGCGCTGTTACTCGAGGGACATATAGAAGCCACGTTAGTGCGGCATTGTTTACTTAAGGGACATAGGTTCTCTGATCTTACTCTTTCAGTAACTGAACAACCGAATCCCTCCCTGCTGGGAGGAGATTTCCATAAAATTCTGTAGCAGAGGGAACAAAACTGGATGTATCACTTTGGAACAGTAGAACCTAAAGGATTAAACGGATAAATTGATTGGTCTGTTTTTTGGGGTTTTTTTTAAGATCAGTAATGTTGAGGTTTGTGGCTTTGAAGTATATTTTTTTCATTTTGATTGACAACTTTTGTGCAATGACCTTCACTTCCTTTAAAGTTGGACGTCAGATGGTACAAATCTTTTAAAGTAGGAAGTGGCACTGTCCATGTTTGAACGCTCTGATTACCTTGAATTGAAGTGCCTGTGAAGGTAACGGTATTGTGTGTGTGTGCGGGTGCTTTGTTTGTTTTTCTTTTTGAAGAAATGAATCGCATGGGTTTTTTTTGTTTTTCTTTTTTATCTTTAGATAATGCAAAAAAAACAAAACAAAACCCTGAAGGCGGCATCATTTGCTGAAACATGGTCCATGTTGGGTGGCTCTGAAATAGTTTGACACAACATATCACATATAGTGACATATAAATTCATTAGAAAAAATTTGTATTATTGTATGCAAAACATTTTATCAAAAACTCTTCAAAAAAAAACATTCAATTTCTATTCATCATCGGTTACAGAGTGAATAACAAATGTTCACCACAAAAACTCAGTCATACACACATTCATAGTGGTTTTTTGTGACTCAGGCGGTATTTTTGTGATTTTTCAGATAAAAAGAGAGATAAAGGTGGAATTGTGGAGATAAAATGCTTGGTTTGTCTTTTGTGTGGAAAGAGTAATATGCTGTGAACACTGAGCTTAGTAAATTGGTGCTGATTGAATATTTAATGCACTTTGACTTTTTGAGACATTTTTGGGAAATAATGATAAATTGTCATTGGAATATTTTTGCAGTGTGGATACATTTGGGTGAATTCGTGGAGGAAATGGTTGAAGACCTGTGTACTATGCTCCCCTGAAGAAGCCTATTGAATGGCGAAACATGTTGGGAGTATGAATTTGTGAAATAGAAGTACAAAAGAAACAGAATGCTGTAAAGAGGGAGTGGAATAATGTTATATAGGTTTTTCAAAAGAAAAATTTTGTAATAGTATGAATGTGTGTATGAATGAGTTTTTATGGTGAACATTTGTTATTCACTCTATGTAACCGATGATGAATAGAAATTGAATGTTTTTTTGAAGAGTTTTGATAAAATGTTTTGTATACAATAATAAAAAAAATTTTCTAATGAATTTGTATGTCACTATATATGATATGTTGTATTAGAGCGTGTTTATATATTTTTTATACAATTGCCAATTTTTTTGAATCCTGAAATAGTTTGAAGCAGGGTTTGAATGCAAATCAAGTTTTAAGCATTTAGGGGTCGATTTTAAAAGCAGCGTGCACGCATCCATGTGCGGACGGTTCCCGGCACGCGCTCAGGGACACGCCGATCTTATAACATGCACGCGCCGGCATGCACATGTTATAAAATCCGATGGCCGTGCGGGGGGAATTTTCGAAAAAATACGCGTGACGACGCAATTGGGCCTCCCCCAGTTCCCTCCCAGTGTGCTCCAATTAAGGAGTGGACTGGGCGGGAACTTCCCTACCCCCCTACCTAACCTTCCTCCCTCGTCCCCTCTCACTCCCGGTCCCCTAAACCTAACCTAATATCCCCAAATTTTTATTTTAGTACTTACTGCTCCTCTGGAGCAGCAGTAACCTCCGTGCGCCGACAGGTTGCCAGCGCGCGTTTCCCCAGGATAGCGTCGAATGGCGCTGGCGCAGACCCCGCCCCTTTGGAGAGGCCCAGCACTTTGGCGTATTCCAGGGTTTACGCGCATGGCCGGACCCGTTGTAAAATGCGCACGGTGTAATTGACGTTTTTTCTTAGATATTATAGGAATGAACCTTATGGCATTAGACTTTGTGAGTATAAATGATAGCCTAATTAAAATAAAATGTTTTTTTTTGTAAGATAGCGGATGTTTGATGGTACATGATTTAAACTTGTGGTGTATGAAATATTGATACCTCCTGAGGTCCACTGCGGGCGAGAGACAGTGGATTACATCTTTTGCACCAGACTTACTGATACCGTCTCTGCCGCTTTTTATACATATATAAAGCATTCTTTTAAGTGGTTAATATTTTTCATGTTGGGATATTTTTGTATTCCCTCTCTTTTTTGTGTTTTTGTTAATTTAGGGAGGTGTTGCTCGTTTTTGTGTTTGATTGTTTTAAAGTTCCTACCAGGCCAGGCTAACCCCATGCTAATATTCCTACCATGGGAGAGTAGTTCCCTACTGATGTCCCCGTCGGGGAGGGTAACTGCGTTCAGAGGCCCGTGTAGTGACAAACTAATTCTGTGCTTATGTTCCATGCATGGCAGCGTAACTGCATGCTAAGAACAAAAGAACATGCCATGCTGGGTCAGACCAAGGGTCCATCAAGCCCAGCATCCTGTTTCCAACAGAGGCCAAACCAGGCCACAAGAACCTGGCAATTACCCAAACACTAAGAAGATCCCATGCTACTGACGCAATTAATAGCAGTGGGTATTCCCTAAGTAAACTTGATTAATAGCCGTTAATGGACTTCTCCTCCAAGAATTTATCCAAACCTTTTTTGAACCCAGCTACACTAACTGCACTAACCACATCCTCTGGCAACAAATTCCAGAGCTTTATTGTGCGTTGAGTGAAAAAGAATTTTCTCCGATTAGTCTTAAATGTGCTACTTGCTAACTTCATGGAATGCCCCCTAGTCCTTCTGTTATTCAAGAGTGTAAATAACTGATTCACATCTACTTGTTCAAGACCTCTCATGATCTTAAAGACATCTATCATATCTCCCCTCCAAGCTGAACAGCCCTAACCTCTTCAGCCTTTCTTCATAGTGGAGCTGTTCCATCCCCTTTATCATTTTGGTTGCCCTTCTCTGTACCTTCTCCATCGCAACTATATCTTTTTTGAGATGCGGCAACCAGAATTGTACACAGTATTCAAGGTGCGGTCTCACCATGGAGCGATAGAGAGGCATTATGACATTTTCCGTTTTATTCACCATTCCCTTCCTAATAATTCCTAACATTCTGTTTGCTTTTTTTTGACTGCTGCAGCACACTGAGCCGACGATTTTAAAGTATTATCCACTATGATGCCTAGATCTTTTTCCTGGGTGGTAGCTCCTAATATGGAACCTAACATCATGTAACTACAGCAAGGGTTATTTTTCCCTATATGCATCACTTTGCACTTGTCCACATTAAATTTCATCTGCCATTTGGATGCCCAATCTTCAAGTCTTGCAAGGTCCTCCTGTAATGTATCAGTCTGCTTGTGATTTAACTACTCTGAATAATTTTGTATCATCCGCAAATTTGATAATCTCACTCGTCGTATTCCTTTCCAGATCATTTATAAATACATTGAAAAGCACCGGTCCAAGTACAGATCCCTGAGGCACTCCACTGTTTACCCTTTTCCACTGAGAAAACTGACCATTTAATCCTACTCTCTGTTTCCTGTCTTTTAACTAGTTTGTAATCCATGAAAGGACATCACCTCCTATCCCATGACTTTTTAGTTTTCTTAGAAGCCTCTAATGAGGGACTTTGTCAAACGCCTTCTGAAAATCCAAATACACTGCATCTACCGGTCCACGCTGTGGCAGAACTCCTTGTAATCTTCCACGTCTCGCCGGGGTAACCGCATGTTAAGATCATTATAGTGGCAGGGTAATACTAGGGGAATATACCATTAATTCAGTTCTCTATACTCCTCTACAGACCACTTCCTAATGATCCTATTTAGTCTTTGGCTGTTAATATGTTGCATGTAATTATCAATTAATCTGTTTGGGAAAAATGACCTGGTTATCAAGTTTAACCCGTGGATGCTAACAGACCTTCCAAGACAAAACTACACCCAAGTCGGCTCTGATCAGCGGCCGGCTTGAATAGGTCTCAGAGTTAATTATTTCATCAAATTCCTTTCATTTTTTTCCAGTTATCTAATATTTCACTTTTTTGTTCTTACTGCCCTGTTGTCACCCTGGTTTATTCAAAGGCCACCTTCAGCACCAATGTCCTTTAAGATACTGCCCTGTGATGAGAGAGAGGAAGTACCATCCTACATCATTTGAGGGGGTCGTCTTTCATCTCCTCCTTGGCCCAGACACCCTATCAACTTTTCCAGCTGACAGGATTTTCAAGGATGGGGCAAGAAGACTGGAAAATCAGCCTCCCCTCGCTCATCGGAGATGTAGGCCTTTCAATAGGATAGGGTCAGGTTCGTCTGATATACCGGTTTATAGAAATGTCCAGATTTACTGGCCTGGTCTGACTTCCAGCAACACATGGGAAGGGAAGCCAGGGGAGGATAAGGAGTTCACTGGTAGAGGGGTGTATATATCTGATCCAGGAGACCAAGTGAGTTAATAATTAGCGCAAGCCACATTAACAACTTCTGCTTTGATGCCCTTAAAAGTCGCTTCGAGGTAGACATCCCACATACCTACGTGAGGGCGTATCTCATTCCAAAATCAAAGCAAACAAAAAAAAAAAAACCACACACACACACACACACAAAATAAAAGCAGCCAAAAATCTTGCTCACTGCTATCCTAGTAGGCAAGCCCATCATCTGAAAGGTACAGGGCCCGCATGGACGGGTTACCAATTCATCCAGGTTCACCTTGGCTCTGTGGTGAGGCCAAAGGGGAAGGGCATCTGGAAATGTTCTCCCAAAACACAAAAGCAAAAGAAACATTTGATGGTTTTCCCTGATGGGAATGTGAAGGAAAGCGTCTTGAGAAATCCAGGTACGAAAGATACTGGCCTTGCCTCACTGCTGCTAAGGCCAGGGAGGGAAAGGAGAATGTTTTACTGTTCCTATCCTGGGAGCCGTGGCCACTTCCACAAGTATAGTTGTCTTGCGGGCGACAGCATAAACCAGAGCATCAACTTGCGGCAGACAAAAATGGTCTCTGGCCTCCCCTGGCAGCAGATACAGCTTATTCAGAGGCTTCACATGGTCAGGCCATGTCCTCCATTGCCTTATGGAGAGAATAGGCTTTTGAGATAAAGAATCTCCATACGGAAAAGAGTCATTCGAAGGCATTTGTTGGCTCCTTTCAGGTAGAGAACGGGCCAGTAAGAACAGTCTTTCTTTTTTTTGTCACCAACAAAGTAGATGATAGTATCAGCTCTGGTCTGAGTTTCTCATGATACCGACATCACAGTCTGCAAACACTGTAGTCTCTCTAAAGTGGCCTTCACCGTAAGCTTCTTGGCGGCGGACCCACGAGGAGGGTCTGTACGATATCTAGAACCCAATGGTCTGAAGTAATGTGGGGTGTAGTCCTGGTAATACCCTAGAAGGCAGCAGGCCTACTGGGACCACCATGGAAAGGCCTCGTCCACTTTCAATGGGCTTGAATGGGAAGGTCCGCAGGCACTGGCACTGTCACTCCTCCGCTTCCTGGCCTCCACAAAAGGACTGAATCCTTCCTGCTTCCCCCATTCTGCATCTTCTGCTGTCCCAGAAACCACCACAACCTCTGTCTTCTAGAAGCTTCTGAGGCTTAGCTTCCCCTAGGTTCTTGACTTCTAATCCTTACCAAACAACAATTTCCCTTGAAAAGAAAGCTTGCTGCGGCAAGCCTTGGATGTTGTACCTGCTGTCCAGTGCAGCCCGGAGGCTGTTATGGCTGGGGTGATTGCTGAGGCCACCGACCTAGAGCGCATCCTGATAAGGTCAAAGAATTATCTGCCAAAAAAAAAAAAAAAAACCAGCTCTGGATTCTATCCAGCGCCTCCTGCCTTTGTGGTAGCTGCTGCAGTCGGCACAAAACTGCTTGCCCACATAGCCCCCTGTTGCGACCGACGCTGCTCGACGTCCTCACGCCGCCTTCTTTACCTCTGTGGCGACTCCCTCCTGGTCTGATGGACGGCTGGCTGCCGCGGCGTCTCCCTCCGGCGTCCCCGGACCGGCTCGACGTCGCAGATCCGCCACGTTGCCTGAAGACGTAGGGTGCGCACGCGCTCTGATTGAAGTACCAGCAAGAGCGCGAACGTCAGGGGCGTCCCCCTGAGATGACGTCATCCGCTTCCAATATTTAAAGGTCTCTATTTCACTATCTAACTGAGTTAGCAAGGGGTTGGGTATGGGAATGTGTCTCGCTACCTACGGACTACTCCCCCCCCCAAGCTACTCTGCCTCCTCGGACTTACCAGAGGTACCCGCTCCTCGGGGGCCTCGCTCTTTTTCTTTACTTTCAGATTGCAGATAGAAACCGGCACTCGCTCCTCGAGGGCCCATGTTCCTGGACACTCTGAAGATTCTCTACTGCCTGGAAGCTATCGCTGCTACAAACATCATTGTGAGCTACCATCGCTCTCTCGGAGCTTTCCCTGGAACCAGGTACTCGCTCCTCGAGGGCCTAAACCTTTCCAGCTCCTGAGCTCCCTTGAGACCTTATGTGCGTTTTTGTCATCTAGTTCTGTTCATGAACTCTGCCTACTCACTTTCTACAGTTTCTCAACAGCTCAGCCATCCTGGGATCGCGGTTCCAGTGCCTGAGGGACTACAGCCCTGCCGGGCATTATCAGCTCACTACTGCCTCCTCTGGTGGTTTCAAAAACCTGTTTAATAAAAGAACTAACGTGTGTCTGTCTCCACACTCAAGCCTAGCCGGTGGTCCCTCTCGGGATATCCTCCCAGGGGAGGGGTCATCTGCCACCGGCCAAGGGATCCACCCACAACTATATCAGATTCATTACAGATTGCTAGCTCCTTAGCAAGACGATATCTGAGACACTACAAGATTGCTGACTCCTCCTTCTTTAGGAGCCAATAATAACAGATTGCTACTCCTAGCTTGTCAGCTAAGCTCATTCATAACAGATTGCTAACTCCGCAGATTTATAACACCCCCACAGACGGAGATCTGCGCTGCTAAGGCCAGGGAGGCAAAGGAATGTTTTACTGTTCCTATCCTGGGAGCCGTGGCCACTTCCACTAGTATAGTTGTCTTGCGGGCGACGGCATAAACCAGAGCATCAACTTGCGGCAGCCAAAAGTGGTCTCTGTCCTCCCCTGGCAGCAGATACAGCTTATTCAGAGGCTTCACATGGTCAAGGCCATGTCCTCCATTGCCTTATGGACAGAATAGGCTTCTGAGAGTTTTCAGACTCCCTGGAGGATAGGATCTCCTTGACGGATGTAACTACCTCCATATGAAATAAGCAGATGATGGAAGAGTCCTCGCCCTCAGGGGACAACTCCCCTTCTTCCGAGGCGTCCAAGGGACTGTCTGCCCCTCTAGCTCATCTGCCCCAGAATCCAGGGAAAACCTGGGAGAGGACGAAGCCCCTCCGCACCAAAACTAACGCTTCTCTGGTGTCCCTAGGTCACTTAGCTGCTGAACTCACTCAGGGAGGAGGACGAAAGAGCGCCCCCAACTCTTAAGGCCCCCTTCCCCCACCAGGCCCGATGCAAAAAAAGGTAAAACATTTCAGCTGAGAAACCCCTTTGAGAGGGATGAAAATTATCCTGAAGGGCACCCCCACCCCCCACCCCCCGCTTCATCTCCTGTTTGGGGGAGAGCAATGAGGCCCAAAAGGGCCAGTCAGCCCATTATGGTGGCGCTGCAGCCCCGTGAGAAAAATTCAAAATGGCGGCTTTTCCCTGCCACTGCACGGGCCTCAAAGGCGGAACCTGAGCCCCCACTAAAGCCTCTGGCACCACCAGCGTCTCAACTGCAGGGGAGCTGGAGTCTCCCCTGGCCACTTCTTCTGCCAAACCAGAGTCCCCCCCCCCCCCCCCTCACATGCGGGGCAGGAGGAGCTGGCCCCACCACTTACCCGCCAGCTCCCACAGTTCCTGTAGCGGCAGTCCTGCTCGGACATCCTACGCGTAACCCGAGAGGGATGACCGACAACGCCCCGAGTCAAAAGAGAAAGCACCACCGAGATAAGAAACGTCCCACACAGAGGCCTCCAGCAGAGAAGGCCCAAAACTCAGCCTCAGTCCCCGTACAAAGCAGCTGGGTAACTTACCCTGTCCTGCCTGCTGCCTTTTTTTCAATTGCAGCCGTTTTTCACTTTCTGAAGCCTTTCCTTTTACTTTCTCTTTTTTTTTTTTTTTAAAATTTTTTATCCATCTTTATCAAGGAGCCAGGAAGAAAGAGGGAGCTTTGAAGGAAAAGAAACCCAGAGGAGAGACGCACACAAGGACCTCTTCCTGAGGAAGCTCGACCAGGCCCTGAAGGAACCTGGCCCATGAATGCTCATAATTAGGGAAACAGCAAGTAATGTTACCCTATGAGCCACAACCTGCCCAACCGGGGAAGAGATTGCCCTAGGAGCGAAGCTGCGAACATGCTCCACCAGGCGAGGCCACAGGCCAAATCCTGGGGTGCTGGGATCCTGCTGCACCAGTCCAGTGTGTGCCACCATCTGTTGGAGACAGAGACTATCGGTAATCACCTGTGCCGTACTATCCGGTCACTGAAAAAGGTGGTGTCCTCTGTCTCCATCTGCTGGTAGGGTGGTCTAGCTAGCAGGATGTTAAGGCAACATGAGTTAAGCCTACGCATTTCTCTGCATTGGGAAATATTAGCTAATGTCCTTATCAGCATAGGATTTGCATAGAGGAGCACTAATTTGTGCACACAATTTGAGCACATTCTTTGTGTGTTAAACTCCTTATTAAATCAGCAGTAAAACCGTTTGCACGTGTGCCCCTTATTAGACTGGACTATAAGTTAGTACCTGAGGCAATGGAGGTGAAGTGATTTGCCCAAGGTCACAGGAAGCGTCAAAATGCGAGAAGCAAAATGTAAACCCTGGCTTCTTAGTCCAGTGCTGTAACTGTCAAGCTGTTTCTCCATCCTGGAGAACCCTGATGAACAGGATGTACAGTGGGGGCAGAACCAGAGGGTGTAATGTCCCATAGGATGGGGTGTACGATGGAGAATATGGGATATGCTGCAGAGACCGGTCCAGGGAATGGAATATAGAGCGGCAGAGACAAGAGGTTTGTGGCCTAGACAGGATGTACAGGAGAATGCTGAGTTGGGAAGTTATGGGTCACAGATGGCCGGGAGGAAAATATAGTGGAGATGGATTCTGAAGATAGGGGGCCTAGAGGAAGAGGGTGTACCATGGAGACAGGGCAGGATGAGGATGGGATGGATGCAGTAGAGGCAGGGCTGTATGGGGGCCCGGAGGGACAGGGTGTAGTGACGGCAGGGCTGTATGGGGCCCGGATGGACAGGGTGTAGTGGCGGCAGGGCTGTATGGGGCCCGGATGGACAGGGTGTACTGGCGGCAGGGCTGTATGGGGCCCGGATGGACAGGGTGTAGTGGCGGCAGGGCTGTATGGGGCCCGGATGGACAGGGTGTAGTGGCGGCAGGGCTGTATGGGGCCCGGATGGACAGGGTGTACTGGCGGCAGGGCTGTATGGGGCCCGGATGGACAGGGTGTAGTGACGGCAGGGCTGTATGGGGCCCCGGATGGACAGGGTGTAGTGACGGCAGGGCTGTATGGGGCCCGGATGGACAGGGTGTAGTGGCGGCAGGGCGTATGGGGCCCGGATGGACAGGGTGTTACTGGCGGCAGGGCTGTATGGGGGCCCGGATGGAAGGGTGTACTGGCGGCAGGGCTGTATGGGGGCCCCGGATGGGCAGGGTGTAGTGGCGGCAGGGCTGTATGGGGCCCGAATGGACAGGGTGTAGTGGCGGCAGGGCTGTATGGGGCCCGGATGGACAGGGTGTACTGGCGGCAGGGCTGTATGGGGCCGGATGGACAGGGTGTAGTGGCGGCAGGGCTGTATGGGGCCCGGATGGACAGGGTGTACTGGCGGCAGGGCTGTATGGGGCCCGGATGGACAGGTGTAGTGGCGGCAGGGCTGTATGGGGGCCGATGGACAGGGTGTAGTGGCGGCAGGGCTGTATGGGGCCCGGATGGACAGGGTGTAGTGGCGGCAGGGCTGTATGGGGCCCGGATGGACAGGGTGTACTGGCGGCAGGGCTGTATGGGCCCGGATGGACAGGGTGTGGGGGCAGGGCTGTATGGGGCCCGGATGGACAGGGTGTAGTGGCGGCAGGGCTGTATGGGGCCCGTGACAGGGGTGTGGCGGCATGGCTGTATGGGGCCCGGATGGACAGGGTGTAGTGGGCGGGCTGTATGGGGGGCCCGGATGGACAGGGGTGTACTGGCGGCAGGGGCTGTATGGGCTCCGGATGGACAGGGGTAGTGGCGGCAGGGCTGTATGGGGCCCGGATGGACAGGGTGTACTGGCGGCAGGGCTGTATGGGGCCCCGGATGGATAGGGTGTACTGGCGGCAGGGCTGTACGGGGCCCGATGGGACAGGGTGTACTGGCGGCAGGGCTGTATGGGGCCCGGATGGACAGGGTGTACTGACGGCAGGGCTGTATGGGGCCCGGATGGAGCCAGGAAGAAAGAGGGAGCTTTGAAGGAAAAGAAACCCAGAGGAGAGACGCACACAAGGACCTCTTCCTGAGGAAGCTCGACCAGGCCCTGAAGGAACCTGGCCCATGAATGCTCATAATTAGGGAAACAGCAAGTACTGTTTACCCTATGAGCCACAACCTGCCCAACCGGGAAGAGATTGCCCTAGGAGCGAAGCTGCGAACAATGCTCCACCCAGGCCGAGGCCAAAGGCCAAATCCTGGGGT